>NC_050091.1:11636863-11827916 GCF_009764565.3 Dermochelys coriacea
CGCGCAAGAGGATAGATGGCTGGAGCAACAGGAGAGGTGGCAGCAGCATGATGAAAGGAGGCAGGATGCAATGCTGAGGATACTGGAGGATCAAAGTGATATGCTCCGGCGTATGGGTAAGGTTCAGGAAAGGCACAGACTACCACTGCAGCCCCTGTGTAATCAACTGCCCTCCTCCAAGTTCCATAGCCTCCTCACCCAGATGCCCAAGAATGCGGGGGGGCCCACTCCGGGCACCCAACCACTCTACCCCAGAGGACTGCCCAAGAAACAGAAGGCTGGCATTCAATAAGTTTTGAAGTGCAGTGTGGCCTTGAACTTCCCTCCTCCTCCACCCCACCCGGTGCTTCCCTCCTCCCCCACCTCTCCTGGGCTATCTTGGGAGTTATCCCGCTATTTGTGTGACGAATTAATAAAGAACGCATGAATTTGAAACAACAATGACTTTATCGTCTCTGCAAGCAGTGATCGAAGGGGGGAGGAGAGGGCAGTTGGCTCACAGGGAAGTAGAGTGAACCGAGGGGGCAGGTTTTCACCAAGGAGAAACAAACAGAACTGTCACACAGTAGCCTGGTCAGCCATGAAGCTCGTTTTCAAAGCTTCTCTGATGCGTAGCGCACCTTGCTGTGCTCTTCTAACCGCCCTGGTGTCTGGCTGCGCGTAACCTGCAGCCTTCCATTCCTCCCTTCTCGCAGTCCAGCAGTGTGGACTCCCACTACCCACTGCACTCAGCACCCATCCATCTGCAGTTTGGCCCTGCTGAAGTATAGCACTCACTGTACTGTACTCCAAGGGAGAAGGTTGTGTATAATCCCTGAACGTACACAAATCTATAGCCGTCCCGGGACCCCTCCTCCTCTTGAGACCTTCCATTCCCCCATCCCCATCCCCGCTGATGATTTTTTTTCGTTTGACTCTCTACTCTGGTTGCTGTCTTTCAATAAAAGAATTGTGTTTGTTTTAAATCAATCTTTATTCTATTAAGTGAAAGCAAAAAGAGCACTGCAAAGCAACATACAATTATGTTAAGGCCCTTTCTTGCATCATGTGCACCAGTCACCTCCTAGCATTACAATCACTGCAATCCTGAGCATAGCAACAAATATTAGTGGCTTTCAGCTTCAAATTGCTGCGTCAAAGCACCCCTGATCCTTATGACCCTGTGCTGTGCCCCTCTAATAGCCCTGGTCTCTGGCTGTTCAAACTCAGCCTCCAGGCACTGAGCCTCTGCAGTCCAGCCCTGAGTGAAGCTTTCACCCTTCCCTTAACAAATGTTATGGAGCGTACAGCACACAGCTATAAGCATAGGAACATTGTCATCAGCCTTATCCAGCTTCCCATAGAGACATCGCCAGCGGGCTTTTAAACAGCCAACTGCACACTCCACAGTCATTCTGCACTTGCTCAGCCTGTTGTTGAACAACTCCTTGCTGCTGTCAAGTTGCCCCCTGTATGGCTTCATGAGCCATGGCATTAAAGGGTAGGCAGGGTCTCCCAGGATCACAATGGGCATTTCGACTTCCCACTACGGTGATCTTCTGGAAGAAAGTCCCTACTTGCAGCTTCTTGATCAGGCCAGTGTTCCAAAAGATGCGTGCATCATGCACCTTTCCGGACCAGCCTGCATTAATGTCTGTGAAATGCCCAGGGTGATCCACAAGCACCTGGAAAACCATTGAGAAATACCCCTTGCATTTAATGTACACGGTGGCTAGGTGGTCTGGTGCCAGAATTGGAATGTGCGTGCCATCTGTCGCCCCTCTGCAGTTAGAGAAACCCATTTGTACAGAGCCATCCAAAACCTCATGCATGTTTCCCGGTGTCACGGTCTTTTGGAACAGGATGTTATTAATGGCCCTGTACCCTTCCATCAACATGGCTCCAACAGTCGACCTTCCCACTCCAAACTGTTTAGTGACCGATCGGTAGCAGTCTGGAGTAGCCAGCTTCCAGAGTGCAATCAGCACATGCTTCTCCAGCGACAGGGCAGCTCTCATTCTCGTGTCCTTGCGCTGCAGGGCTGGGGCGAGCTCATCACACAGTCCCATGAAGGTGGCTTTCCTCATGTCAAAGTTCTGCAGCCACTGCTCATCATCCCAGACATGCATCACGATGGGATCCCACCATTCAGTGTTTGTTTCCCGAGCCCAAAAGTGGCATTCCACTGTGGTCAGCACCTCCATGAATGCCACAAGCATTCTCTGGTTGTAGCTAGTATGTGTGGTGAGATCAATGTCACACTCCTCTTGTTTTTGTAGTTTAAGGAATAACTCCACTGCCACTCATGACGTGTTGGTCAGTGCAAGCAGCATTCTGGTCAACAGCTGGGATACATTCCTGCAGCTAGAAAGAGGCAGGACAGGGCGCGCAGTACACAAACCATTGAAAAAATGGCACCAAATGCAGACAGAAGCACAGGGATTGCTGGGATGCGAAGCAATGCATCATGGGGCACTGGGACAGGACCCAGGATGCCGCGTGACCCTTTCTGCCTTCCTACAAGTCTTAGCGGCAAAAGAGAAAGAGGTGCTCTGTGGGATAGCTGCCCAGAGTGCACTGCTCCGAATAGCGCCGCAAGTGCCACAAGTCTGAACACGCTATTGCACAGGCAGCTGTCAGTGTGAACACACAACAGTGGTTTTCCTTCGGCGCTCTCTGAGCGGTGCTGCAACTGCCAGCGCTGTAACTTTGCACGTGTAGATGTGCCCTAAGTATTGAGAACTGTGCGTTGCCTGCAACATGTAGTAGGGTGAGAGACTGCTTGATTCAAATCTTGCTTAATCTGTAGAATTTCGCCTGCAAGTTTATTCTTATTTCTTATGTAACCAACTCTGAACTCTATTCATAATTGCTTCAAATCCATCTTTCTGTAGTTAATAAATCTGTTTTATATTTTACCTAAAACAGTGTTTTTGTTGAAGTGCTTGGGGAATCTCAGCTCAGGTTAACAAGGACTGTTTTACGTCCACTATTCTTTTGTCAGAGTGGGGAACTAATGAATGAGCTTGCACTGTCCAAGGAAGTCTTGAGCAGTGTAAGACAGTATATTTCTAGGGTGCGAGGCTGGGGACTGGGGTGATTTGCTGGTGCCTCTCTCTGCATGACTTATGAGTGGCTCAGGGAGCATTAATTCAATTTAGCTGGGTGTGGGGCTCCACATGCTGATGGCTAAATGATTACAACACCTGGAGTGGTTTTGCTGCTTATCACTGGCATAGCATTGTGTGAGACAAACCAGGCTGGAGAGGTAAGTGAGCACAGTGGTCCCACAGTTCCAGGTTGTACCCCGGGGATCCAGTCACAGCCACAGTAGGTGTCATCTCCTGCTCAACTAAAGAAATCCCATCAACAAACAAACAATTGTGGAACTTCAGCGAACAAAAGACTGTCGATTGCTCTCTTTCCCCTGGGCCCCATGAGAGGAGATGCGCAACTGAATTCCTCTCAACTGCTGAATTTGCAACTAAAAGCAGAATGGGGGGGGAAGGAACAAAAACCCTAAAAAAGGAGAAACTGTACCTTTTATGGTGCTTGGACTCTGAGGGGCAAGAATTACTAAGCATAAGCAAAAGATCCCCAGGGCTTGGCCCGGTTAGCCCGAAAAGATATAAAGCTTGTTTATCAGAGAAGCTTCTATTACTTTTTGAAACTTAAGATTGGAATCTTGGCATATATATATATATACACACACACTTGTATATGGGTGGGTTTCTAGACCAGGAAGGGACACTTCTGGGGGCCAGCAGACATGTCAAGTCTCACATTTTGGGTGAGCCTTCCTCATTAGCAAGCTATCTCATTCTCATGCACATTCCTAAGCTTCTGTCACTCATTTTGAGTAAACATACAAAGATTTAAAATATTTTTACTCAGGTGCTGAAATAGACAACAATATATCCAGGGCCTCAGCCACAGGACTTAGAGCTTGGAAAGCTGCTTCCCAAGCTTGTGTACTGTGGTACCCATGGAGATTACAGGCCCGCGTTCTATATGCTCATGAGAGATATGAGGGGTTTTTCTGTGTGTATCTGAATACTTGACAGTCAAAAAAAATATGCGTTTGCCCAAAAAATGAGGAGGACTTGATTGAAAGTTTGCAGATTCTGCAAAATACAGTTCAAAATTAGAACCACACTGGACAAATTCATGGCCCTTCATTGTCCGGGTATTGGGCAAGACTTCTTCTTTCAAATATATGCTGTGTTGCTGGGAGCTGTCCTAGTTTGCTTTGCATAGAGAATTCTCACATGCCCTAGACTTTAGACTGAATTAGGACATTTAAGTGTTGCATATGCAATATTAAGCAGTGTACATTTTAAAACAAACTATTAAGTGCTGGTTAGATTAAAAACCTGGACTACTGGATGTCACCAAGGACCAAAGAGGAGAGACCCTGTGTTAAGCAATGACACACCACCTAGAAAGTCTCACTCTTTGGCCTTGAATCTCACTCTTTGGGTATGTAAATTTTACTTTTGAGGATGGCCAACCCTTGGAATCTCTGGGCCACTGCAATTGGAATTTACATTGGCTGCTGTCCATCCTATTCCTCTGTGGTGGAGAGAAAGTCCCCATGCTCCTTGACCATCTATCCAGCAATCTTCCCAAGCACTACAAATGCTATGTCCAGCACTACCTACCCCAGGGCTTGAAAGCACTTTAGCAATGCTCACAATCCACCCTGGCAGTTCTTATCCCAGGCACACTATAGCACAAGGAGCAGCAGCCCATCTCAGCCAGGGTATGTCTCACAGAGCAGGGCAGAAACCCAAGCTCTCTGGATGGTCACTTCTGAGCTCGTCTGCATCTGTCACTGAACAGCGGAGACATTGAGAATGAGTATGCTGCTTCCTTCCAGCCACTCGGAGAAAGAGAGACTGTCACTCAAACTTCAAACCACAGATACTTGAGTCTACGCAGAATCAAAGACCACTTCAGTTCTCTCAGGAGCCCGACACATCCAGCACTTTATGCTAGGAAGGTGCCACATCCCCAACCATGACTGACTGGGTGAGTTTCCATTTGATAAAATCATTGGGAAGGTCTTTATTTTATTTAAAAATGTGAGGGGGACAGGGGGCAGTTTAAAACCTCAAGGGTATTTGAAGGGGCTTGTACTAGGGGAGACACTTCTGTCAGAAATGATGTGTTATGTCAAGTTAGCATTAAGATTCGTTCAAAAAGGCTAATTCCAAAAGTGAAAAAAATATATTTAAAATCCTTATCTTCAGATAAATAACAAAATATAAGCACCTAGAGTAGATAATCTAATCTAGATTTGATTACACAAACAGGTCAATTAAGTGTTGGAATTAACTTTTGAAAATATCCCAAACTGAGGTTATTACAAAAGTGAATAAAATCCTTTTAAACCGTGCATCCTTAGCATGGTTGGAGATATTAACATTCAGATATAGAAGAAAAATGTTCTTAATTCATTTCATTCTTCTAAACATTAATTTTGGGCAACTGATCTCTGAACAGAGAAGTTAAAGTTAAAGAAAGGCATAAATGTGAGAAAAAGCAAAGATTTTAACCCCACTTTTCACTGACTTGTCAGAAAGTTTCCTTTCAGGCTGAAATTTTCTATGATTGTTGTCAGCTCAAATTTGGGGTGGTTTTTTGTTTTGTTTTTTGAAAGTTTGAGGAAAACCCCTTTGCTGTTTCTGAATTACGAAATGAGAAATTAAATTTCTCAATCCTTCAAAAAATGAATTTAACTCATTCTCTGTAACTCAAAGCAGATGAACCTCTAAAGTTCAACCACAGTGGGTAAAATGACCCCAGTCTAGAAAGGAAATCACTTTAGCTATGGGCAGTTTAAATTGTAGATGTTCGGAACATCTGAAAGTGCCTTAACCAAGCACAAGACAGCTTCAATACGACTCACCCCTGTGCTGCGAGGCAGTGCAAGGATTGCACTGGGGCCACGTACATCCTTGCAATTAAAGTTAGTGAGACATCAGACTCCGACAGCATTTAGGTGTGTTTGAAAAGCAACAAGTCCTAGGGCACAAAGGGAGGCTGTGTGGCAGAGCTGGGAACTGAACCCCAGGCTAGCATACCAGCACTCCTTGACAGAGTCACCATGGACTAAAGGGCTTCGGATACAGCATTCTCTTTCCCATCCCACAGGTCAAACATATGGGAGGACAGGGTTGGGAGGGGCACTTGTGCTGCCACCGGCCAGGCTGCAGATGAACCCAGGGCTCTCAATCCGATACCTTCCAGGAGCACTGTATTTGTATTAGTTCCTGCAGGATGAAATGCCAGCGGCTGCATGAATGCAAAGGCTAAGGGAAGGCTCTCCCATCGCACTGACATTGTCCACTACTGGGGGAATAATAAACATTAACTGCTGGGCAGGCACCACGAGCCATGCCAGTGAATGACAGTCCCAGTGCCAGCAGAACAACCTGGGCTTTTACATCCCTGCAGCCTCCACCTTGCAGGGTATCTGCCGCAACGTGTCCCCGTGGGGAACTGGTGTCAGAGTATTATACCCAGACATGCACATTGCTCTTTAATAGCAATAAAAGCATTTCTGCAAAGACACACAGCTCTGTGCAACCCAACTCAGGCAGCACCAGCATTCCTGCCAAGCAGGGTATTCCCTCACCATCTGCTTCCAGCGCATTCTCCCAGGGAATGCTTTGCACACTCGGGGACATGGGCTGTAACCTGGGCTCATTATCAGCAAAGAGAAACTCTCTGGAGTTATAAACACAGCACCCGGGCTTTGGGGTGACCATGCACACTCATCAGAAAGGTTTCAGAGTAGCAGCCGTGTTAGTCTGTATTCGCAAAAAGAAAAGGAGTACTTGTGGCACCTCAGAGACTAACAAATTTATTTGAGCATAAGCTTTCGTGAGCTACAGCTCACAAAATTCACTAATGCATCCGATGAAGTGATCTGTAGCTCACGAAAGCTTATGCTCAAATAAATTTGTTAGTCTCTAAGGTGCCACAAGTACTCCTTTTCTTTTTACTCATCAGACAGGAGAGACAGCTAGGACTGAACTCAAACCATGGCGGGGGGGAGCAGGACTGAGCAGCATCTCCATGGGAGTGGGGGGCAGTAAAGAGATCTGCTGATTTGGGTCAGATATCAGGCTGTGTCAAGATAATAATAGTTAATCCAGTCCAGGGATGGTCTGAAGGGTGCCTGGAGGCTCGGGGGTCAAGCAGTTAAAGAGGGAATTTGTTGAAGTGTGTGGCTAATAAGGACATTGCCTCTCCCGCTGAAACCAAATGTGCATGCAGGGAAGCATTCAAGGCTCCATGTTACTGACATGGGGTGATTTAGAGGGGAATGGAGTGTACAGTTCTGGGACGCAAAGGTCAGTGACAAACAGCACCCTGAAGGAGGAGAGCTTGGCTACAGAGAACATCCAGGACCTGGTCCCATCATTAACAATTGCTTCCCTCAGTGACTCGGCTTTAAGAGGAAGTGTCATTCTGAGAAGTTAAATCGCTGGGATCTGAGCCATCAAAGTCAATGCAGACTTGACTAATCCTGAGGAAGAGTACAAGGTGCTGGTTTTCACACCATGTGCCGGAGCAGCGTCTGTGAGAACCAACCTCACCAGCCGAGAGAAAAAACAAACATCTGGGGTCAGATTTTCCGAAGTGCTCTGCACCCAGCAATTCCCAGCGGGGCAAGAGAGCAGCTAGTGGGGAAAGAACTGCCTGGCTCTCACCGGGGCAGGGGTGGAAACTCTCCCCAGATCTCAACTGGAGATGGGGCAATGGGAGAGAATTCTGTCCTGCTCTCACTGGGAATGCTGGGTGCCAACATCTCTTTGTGTCTATAGAAAAGAAAATACCACCTCGTTTAGACAAACACAAGGCAACAGCACAGATTATGCCCTGCACTGCCCCTGATGCGTGCACACAATGCAACCAACTTGAAGTGGACAGCATTTAGATGCTCCCAGGGGGCTGGTTTTCCAACACCTTTGCAACCAGAATTTCCATTTTGCAGAACCTTCTGACTTTTTGAAAAAAATTTCCATTCTGAATCTGAACCAAAAGCTGAAATGTCAACATTTCTTATTAAATAAAAATTAGGAAAAAATCCATTTGGGACTGTCAGCATGGTTTGTATGATATTAACATATTAAATATTATATGCCTATGTAATATTTTAATTCAAAAGTCAAAACAAAATATTTAGATTTTTTCCTGTCAAAAATAATTCCTGGAAATCAACAGGTTCCTGTGACACCTTTAGATTTCAATGAAACTGCATTTTTGATAGCAACTGTTCCATCAGAAAAACACTTAACCCTGTCTCAAGGAACCCATCCAACTCCCAGCGACACCACTGGCCAAACTCCCACTGAGAGTAGGACTGGCCCCTGAGTTTACAGCCCCTTAACCCTCTCTCCCTGTAACCCTTTCCCCAACCCCCACCCAAGCAATTCTTACCCCCTTCCACACTAGTCACATAATTAGAATTACATTACAGGCCTCCCCATCCCCTGCAGGCTCTGTGGCGCTAGAAAAATAATAAACACAATAACATGCTTTGTGTCATTACATCCAGCATGTAATTTGAACACCTCACTGGGCACACACCTGAGACTGAATGCAAACATCTCTCTGTAAATAGTTCATTCCCCAAACACTGCAAGTGGGATTCTTACACTGACAGGGGTAATGTTATGGTAGCAGCAAGAGGCCCTGACAGAGATGGTGCCAACCAGGCACTGCACCGAGTGAGATGGTTGCTGCCCCAAAGAACTTACAAGCTTCACAGCAAGGCAGGGAAAGGGCAGTAGGGGAAGCAGAAGCTGACAGAGGGGGATTTGATTTGCCCAAGGTCCAGCAGAAAGTCAATAGCAGACTGGAAATAGAACCCAGGAGTCCTGCTCCCAGTCCACTGTCTGATCAATTGGACCTCACTGCACAGATAATGTTAATTGGTACTTGTACACCAGGAGCACTGCAGATTTCACTTTTTCCCAGGGAATAAGCTGAAGTATCCCAAAGGCTGCAGCCCTAAAGGGTCCTATCCCTCGCAGACCAGCTGCAGAGAAGAGAGCTGCTGGAGGTAGCCCAAGACACCCCCATCCAGTAACAGAGTAACCAAGGGTGCAGAGTGAGAATAACCCTTTGATTTTTCACGTCCCCTTTGCTGTCTAGGTTATCTTCAGTGGAGATGATTTGTTCTACCTGATGGAGAACACCAGCTTCTCCCCTGACTACTACAACGGGAGTGACACCTGCTGCTCTGTGCCACCCTGCACCTCCAAGAGTATCCAGGCCTTTGACAGGGTCTTCCTGCCAGTCCTCTACAGCCTGCTGTTCCCACTGGGGCTATGTGGGAACTGCATGGTGATGGCTGTGCTACTGCAGTGCAAGAGGTCCCTGGCTGGGACCGACGTGTTCATCCTCAACCTGGCACTTGCTGACGTACTGCTGGTGGTGACACTCCCCTTCTGGGCAGTGCAGGCTGTGCACGGCTGGGTCTTCAGCACGGGTACCTGCAAGCTGGTCGGCTCCATCTTCAAGATCAATTTCTACTCCAGCATCTTCTTCCTGGTATGCATCAGCTTCGACCGGTACCTCTCCATCGTCCACGCTGTGCACATGTACAAGAGGAACAAGTCTCATCTGATGGTGGCCAGCTGCCTGGTGGTCTGGGGCATCTGCATCCTCTTGACCATGCCAGATTTCCTGTACCTGGAAGTCAAGAAGGACTATCGCCTCAACATCACTTTGTGCTCCCATAACTTTTCCATCAACACCTCCCTGCGCTGGAAAACAGCCCTGCACATCTGCTACCACATGTTGGGCTTCTTCCTGCCCCTGGCAGCCATGCTGTACTGCTACATCTGCATTATCCACACTCTGCTGCGCTCCCATGGCTTCCACAAGCACAAGGCCATGCGAGTCATCCTGACGGTGGTGGTCGTTTTCTTTGTGTGCTGGACACCCTACCACCTGGCCCTGCTGGCAAACACGCTGATCGACCTGCACGTGGTGAGGCGGGACTGTGGCAGGGAGACCAGCCTCGACATCACCATGTCTATCACTGCCAGCCTAGGCTACTTCCACTGCTGCCTCAACCCCCTGCTCTATGCCTTTATTGGCATCAAGTTCCGCAACAAGTTTCTGGAACTGCTGGGCCATATGGGCTGTGTGAGTCATGAGTTCCTGCACAGACACGTACAGACACCGAGCCAGCGCAAGGATTCCACCTGGTCGGAGACCACTGTGGCCTCCTACTCGGGGCTCTAGGGGGGATCTGGGGCTGCAAGGGGAGAACCCCTCCCCAAAGGGGTGTGGGGGAGCTGAGGCTGCAAGGGGCAAACAGCTCCCCAAGGGGGCAAGGAAGGGGAGATGGGGCTGCAAGGGGCAAACCCTTTCCCAAGGGGCAAGGAAGGGGAGAAGGGTGGCAAGGGGTGAAACGCTCCCCAAGGGGCAGGGAAGGGGAGACAAGCAGTCACTATAATCATAGCCAGACACAGCCAGACACCTGTGGTTACCCAGCCTCCTGTGCAGCTCACCACAAGCAGGTGTCCAGGAGCTGTGAGACTCAGAATGAGCTGGGAAGAAACGGTAACAGATTTCTGACAGGCTGGTGCAATCGTCGAATCTCTGTGGATCGTAGGTGCAGGTGCCAGAGGTTGTACACATGGTTTCCAAGCAGGCCATGGGTCCGTTCTTTCCCCTAAGTCAGTTACCAGGTGCCAAGTGCTGAGCCGTTTCAGTCAATGCAGCGCGGCTGCATTTTCAGGGGCTTCAGATCATCATAACAAGAGAGTCTGGAGGTTTCCTACTGAGGACATTAGTCTGGCTGGAACAGACGGGGCCAGGTCCTGCAGCAGGGCAAGCCAATGCTGCAATGCAACAGCCCCGGTACATACTGGCTGCACACAACAAAGGGACTCACTGACCTCCCCAAAAACCAGCACTTGGATCCAGGGCCGGCTCTAGGCACCAGCAAATCAAGGACATTCTTGGGGCGGCACTTTTCAAGGTACGGCACTCTGTCCCTTTTTTTTTTTTTTTTTTTTTTTTGCTTCGGCAGCACTCTGTTTTATTTTTATCTTTTTTGCGCTTGGGGCAGCAAAAAACCATGAGCCGGCTCTGCTTGGATCAGAGTCCCTGACTCTCAGCCCAGTGCTCACTCCTCCAAACACTCTCCCTGCTCTCTGCACCCCTTATGCTTACAATGATAGCCCCATTATTTTGCTGACCGTAGCATCTAATCATGGATAAGGCCAGCATCAAGCAAGGCACTGTACAAACACAGAAAAAAAAAAACAGTCTCTGCTCCACCAGCCAATGTCCTCTTCCAGTTCAAGTACTTGCTGAGATACTCACAACCAAACACACACCCAGCCTTACATAACCTCCCCCAAACACACACACTCCTCACAGCTCCACACCTCCCCCAAACACTCATCTCCCCCATCTCCCACTCCCCACTGCCCCCAACACGCACACCCAAATAATTGCAAGGGGCAATCCCCATGTTGCTTGGTAGTGAGACAGCCCCTGGTGCGTTAGACCCATCCTGTCTGAGAAGGTGAGCTCTGTGGAGCCATAACACTTTCTGCATTTGTGCCCCCCCTCCAGTCCCCCGATCAAGGTGTCTTGGCGCAGCCTCCCCAGACTGCTCTGCTCCCAGCAATTGCCCTCCTGCATTAACAGTTAAGTGAAGATTTTTGCTGCGAGACTAGTCTGTATTCTCTAGCCAAACTGAGCGTTATTGAGAGAACACCCTGCACCATTCCCTTCTCTCTCCCTCGTCCCATGAGGCAGGGTTACTCTGCACAGGCCCCCAGCAGTACTCTGAGTAGAAACATCAGCTTCTAGCCCAGGCAACAGTGACTTTGCTCCCAGTTCAGACTGTGTTTGTATTTCATTGACAAATGCAAACAGGCTTCAGCCTGTGCTGAGCAAAGGAGCCCCTGCTGGTGACTCCCTCCTGCCCACCCCTGGGGTGAACAGGGATGATTCTCACTGGCTGTTTGCCCAGTCTTAGGAAGGATACCCTATGGGCAGACAAAGATGACTCAGGGCTGCCATTCTGTGAAAACTTCTCCAGCTGTGAGGAAAGGATCCAGGAATGGCAAGTGTCAGGGACTCTGCATCTCTCAAGGATGCAGGAACACTCCAGGAGAATATGATGTTGCAATAGCATGAACACAGACACATTAGCAATGTAAGGAGATCAGTGGAGTAAAGCAGCATAAGAAACTCCGCAGCCACCCAAAGCCCAGAAGGGATCTCCTCTCCTACCAGGGGCAATCACTTTATAGTCTAGCGCTTTGTAGCATTTGCTCCTGCTTGAAAAGGTTATTTCATATGGCTCTTATGGTGCACTTTCACAGAGGTTTATATTTTCTTGTGCATTTTATTCCTAATAAAAATTAATAACCATTCTCATCTGAGAGAGAGATGTGTTTTAGAAAACAAACAATTTACCAACCCAACTTGGCTGAGCAATGTAAGGAGCAATGGTCTATAGATGCTTTCAGGCAGGAAAGAGTGAGTTATCCTGTTTCCCACTTAGGGGTTATTGCAGAGTATGGAGTCTGCATGTTACACCTCTGTGCTGTTGGAATAGAAACAAGAGTTTGCGCCTTTACTTTGGCTGGCAGACCTCCCTCCCGTACTGGGTAGGTCCAGGTGACAGAGTGGCTAAAACACTGGCAGCCCCCTGGAGCTGTCTTAACCCACACTCCCAGCTGTGCTATCAGGAACAATGCTGAGCTGTGGTATCAATGGGGGGCAACTTTAGCCAAGAAAGTCAGAGGGAGCAGTGACCCTGAGCTGCAGCTTGTCTCCCCAGTTCTTCCCCTGCTCAGGAACCAGCACGAACTCTGGCCAGATATTCCTCAATTCCCAAATTGCTCCTGAAGAGAGCCAGCAAGAGCCAGGATTAGCCCCAGTGTTAACCCCTTTATGGCAGGCAGGGATCAGAGACAGGCCTCCTTTTCTGGGCTACTTTAGCACCATCTTATGGGCCGCATCAGGCACTGCCAGTCCCCAAGCCATATTATCTATCATGTCTCCTAGGTGCCTGCAGTGCTCTGCAGAGAGAGGAAACCACTGTCCGCTCCAGAGAGGTTTCTATAGTACATCAGTATGTGCTGCACATGTCAAAGTGCATTACTGACAGGCATGCTTTGAGACTCAAAACCACAGATGGCACCGAGGGAGAAGCCCATCAGGACAGCAGCCATTTTGGTAGGTAACAGCAGGAACTTTATGGTTTGTTTCAGGTTTTTAATTGAAGTTTTAAACAGATTCATTAAAAATGTCAAAATAAACCATGGGCAGCCTGGCTGAGCAGTGCATGCTGGAGCCAACGGCTGGGTCTGTGGGGCAAACAGGGGTCCATGGGCTGTGAGACATGGTGGGGTGAGCGGGGTCTGTAGGGCACAGGACCCAGAAGTGGGTATGGGTGGGAGTGAGGTCTGCAAGGCACAGGACCCAGAGACGAGTGTCAGGTGGGAAGCAGGGTCCATGGGGCACAGAATACTGAGACAGGTTGGGGGCAGGGGGAGGGGTCCATATGACATTCTCCCCTGAGCTTTTGACAGTCCCTCTGGGTGACCAGTTTGTGACTTCATAGGAGAGTGGCAGCGCAGCCAGCTGGGGCGCCAAGCTGATGAGACAGGGAGGAGTGTGGGCACCCTCTTCCCCACCTTGGTAACATTAATCACATGATCCATGCCCACCACCCCTGGAGTGTGGTATGGGGACCAACAGCCCCTGAGCTCGTGCATCTGCAGAAACAGACAGCAGGCTCCTGACAGCTTTGTACCTTCCCTGGTAGGCAGGACGGTGGCAGAAAGTGACAAGTGAAGCCAGCGAAGACTCAAACATGCTCCAGCACATTATCGCTAAATCGTTCACAAGCGACATTTGCTCCAGGAAGCATCCTGAAAACTGATGTAACACAGCTCATGCAAGCTAGCAAGAGCCAACTAGCTGACCACGCCAGCCACAACTAGCTGACTGTTCTATAGTTAACTCCCCGCCTGTGTGCCTCACATTTCCCCCAGAGACCAGTGAGACGGTCACTTTGTGACCATATCAGCATGAACATTTCCTCTCCCACGGTTTAAACCTGTCAACAAAGGACCAAGCCTGGCGTGGGGGGAAGGGAGAGGAGTGGGTTATCACTCCACGTTCTCTTCAGGGGTAAACGCTGAAACAGGAATTAGTGGGGAAATGGCAGCAGAGAAAGAGAAAAACCACTATATATCAGCTTGAGGGGAAGTGAGTGCAGGGCAGAGAAGTGACATCCCATGTAGACTAGGGACCAGGATTTCACCTACAGGCCAGGGACGTGGATGCAACTGACTGCTCACTCTCCACCTGGGACACGTGCAGTACCTGGACACTACGGGAAGCCTGCGATGGCCCAGCAGACTACACAGGGCATGGAGATCCTCAGGCTGGTGCCTCGTCCTAATTCCTACTGAGTTCCCCAAGATAAGGTCCAACCTGGAAAAGACGTATGTACATGAGCAGCGTCCCCAAAGGACTCCATCCTGACAAACTCACTGCAACTGCCTCATGTGTGAGCAGCATCCTCAATGGGCCATTCCTGCCCAGCCTGCCACCTCTGTGGCGGGGCTCTTCCCACGCAACCTACCATGTCCCAAACAGGGCCTTTCCACTGATCCCAACATGGCCTTGATGACACATAAGCAGCATCTCCAATGGGGCCTTCCCACCAATCCCAGCACATCCCCAGCAACTCGCCAGCAGCATCCCCAAGGGGACCTTCTTGCTGAACCCGACACATCCCTAATGGGCTCTTTATACTGAGCTTAACACACTCACTATGATGTGCAAGCAGTGTCCCCAATGGGCTTTCCCACCAAACCCAGCAATGCATACAAGTAACAATATTCACATGCACAAATCTTTGCAAGCTCTTTGGGGCAGGGACTGTCTCACTCTGTGTCTGTGCAGCACCCAGCACAACGGGACCCCGATCTGTGCTGGAGGCCAAACAGCAATATGCAATGCCCTCCTCCCCAGTCTTTTTCCAACAAATGCATCCGATGAAGTGAGCTGTAGCTCACGAAAGCTTATGCTCGAATAAATTTGTTAGTCTCTAAGGTGCCACAAGTACTCCTTTTCTTTTTGCAAATACAGACTAACACGGCTGCTACTCTGAAACCTGTCCCCAGTCTCAGTGTTTGTACGGTGCTTGGCACAATGTGGGCCCAATCTCATCAGGGGTTTGTGCAACACCCCGTGCAATTTCCCCTTCCCCTCTTCAATCTCAGCATCTATGTGGTGCCCAGTGCAGTAGGGGGTCCTCAATTGGTACTGGGACCCTCGAGGCACTTCCATAACCCAAATTATTAAATCCCAAATTGATCCAGCCCTAGATCTACCCAGCCTAGTGCTGCATTGTCCCACAGGGAGGAAAGTGGATCTGTGCACAGCAAGGATGATGTGCCTTACATGGGACATGCTGACAAGGACAGTGCACTCAGGGCTGATTGCTTGTAAAACAAAAGCACACCACAGTTTCAGAATCAGTGCTGCTCGGTGTTCAGGCTGGCATTTTTGACAATTAAACTGACACACACTGAGGCAAAGCCAAGTTCAGTCAATAGTGAGTGATATTACACTGATGGCTGAGGAATTCCCGCTACCGGCCTCCAGTGGCAGCACGCTGCAAATCCCATTTTGGGACTTGCTCCCTTGCTAACCCACAGAGACTTCCTACCAAGACTACAAAAAGAAGGATTCTGGGTGGACTCTTCCTGAAGGTCAAAACAACAGACTGGACTTCTACATAGAGCGCTTCTGCCACATGCACGGGCTGAAATTGTGGAAAAGCAGCATCACTTTCCCCATAACCTCAGCCATGCAGAACACAATAATCCACAGCCTCAGAAACAACTCTGACATCATAATCAAAGGCTGACAAAGGAGGTGCTGTCATCATGAATAGGTTGGAATATGAACAAGAGGCTGCTGGACAGCTCTCCAACACCACTTTCTACAAGCCATTACCCTCTGATCCCATTGAGGGTTACCAAAAGAAACTACAGCATTTGCTCAAGAAACTCCCTGAAAAAGCACAAGGACAAATCCACACAGACACACCCCTGGAACTCTGACCTGGGGTATTCTATCTGCTACCCAAGATCCATAAACCTGGAAATCCTGGACACCCCATCATCTCAGGCATTGGCACCCTGACAGCAGGATTGTCTGGCTATGTAGACTCCCTCCTCAGGCCCTTCGTTACCAGCACTCCCAGCTATCTTCGAGACACCACCGATTTCCTGAGGAAACTACAGTCCATTGGTGATCTTCCTAAAAACACCATCCTAGCCACTATGGATGTAGAAGCCTCTACACCAACATTCCACACAAAGATGGACTACAAGCCGTCAGGAACAGTATCCCCGATACTGTCACGGCTAACCTGGTGGCTGAACTTTGTGACTTTGTCCTCACCCATAACTATTTCACATTTGGGGACAATGTATACCTTCAAATCAGCAGCACTGCTATGGGTACCCGCATGGCCCCACAGTATGCCAACATTTTTATGGCTGACTTAGAACAACACTTCCTCAGCTCTCGTCCCCTAATGCCCCTCCTCTACTTGTGCTACATTGATGACATCTTCATCATCTGGACCCATGGAAAAGAGGCCCTTGAGGAATTCCACCATGATTTCAACAATTTCCATCCCACCATCAACCTCAGCCTGGACCAGTCCACACAAGAGATCCACTTCCTGGACGCTATGGTGCTAATAAGTGATAGTCACATAAACATCATCCTATACCAGAAACCTACTGACCGCTATTCCTACCTACATGCCTCCAGCTTTCATCCAGACCACACCACACGATCCATTGTCTACAGCCAAGGTCTACGATACAACCACATTTGCTCCAACCCCTCAGACAGAGACAAACACCTACAAGATCTCTATCGAGCATTCCTACAATACCCACCTGCTGAAGTGAAGAAACAGATTGACAGAGCCAGAAGAGTACCCAGAAGTCACTTACTACAGGACAGGCCCAGCAAAGAAAATAACAGAACGTCACTAGCCATCACCTTCAGCCCCCAACTAAAACCTCTCCAACGCATCATCAAGGATCTACACCCTATCCTAAAGGACGACCCATCACTCTCACAGATCTTGGGAGACAGGCCGGTCCTTGCTTACAGACAGCCCCCCAACCTGATGCAAATACTCACCAGCAACCACACACCAAACAGAACCACTAACCCAGGAACCTGTCCTTGCAACAAAGCCCGTTGCCAAGTGTGTCCACATATCTATTCAGGGGACACCATCATAGGGCCTAATCACATCAGCCACACTATCAGAGGCTCATTCACCTGTGCATCTACCAATGTGATATATGCCATCATGTGCCAGCAATGCCCCTCTACCATGTACATTGGTCAAACTGGACAGTCTCTACGTAAAAGAATGAATGGACACAAATCTGACGTCAAGAATTATAACATTCAAAAACCAGCCGAAGAACACTTCAATCTCTCTGGTCACTCGATTACAGACCTAAAAGTTGCAATTCTTCAGTAAAAAACCTTCAAAAACAGACTCCAATGAGAGACTGCTGAATTGGAATTAATTTGCAAACTGGATACAATTAACTTAGGCTTGAATAGAGACTAGGAGTGGATGGGTCATTACACAAAGTAAAACTATTTCCCCATGTTTATTTCCCTCCATCCCCACCCCCCACTGTTCCTTACACTTTTTTGTCAACTGCTGGAAATGGCCCACCTTGATTACCACTACAAAAGGTTTTTTCCTCTGCCGCTCTCCAGCTGGTAATAGCTCACCTTAAGTGATCACTCTGGTTACAGTGTGTATGGTAACACCCATTGTTTTATGTTCTCTGGGTATATAAATCTCCCCACTGTATTTTCCACTGAATGCATCCGATGAAGTGAGCTGTAGCTCCCAAAAGCTTATGCTCAAATAAATTTGTTAGTCTCTAAGGTGCCACAAGTCCTCCTCTTTTTTGCTATTGAATGATCATCAGTAAGGTCAAGTCTTTCCTTATGTGCCCTAAAGACAGCCAGGTGGCCCATGCCTCTAGCTCCATAACCCTGCAATGGAGGTGCCTGCCCCATTCAGACAAGAAAGACAAACAACTGCTGGCAGCACATCAGAGATACACAGAGTCAGGAATCACAGCTGCAGCTCCCATTGCCACCACAGCAGCAGGGCTCCCAGAGTGTATCAGACTGCACAAAGGGCTGCTTCTTGAGGAGAACAGCTTATGGTCTGTTGTTCAACACATGCCACCTCCAAGCACAGACGCCCCAGACCAAATCTTTCCTCCCTCTCCACCTAGTACAGCCTCGCAAATTAAAGCTTTCCTGTCCCCTCCCCTTCCTCCAAAAAAATCTTATTCCCCAAGCAGACATCCTCCTTCCAGTTTGGTGGAAAAAACAGATTCCTTCATTAGAACAGTCATGGGGCATCCAGGACTCTGGGAATCAGCCTCACCCACATGGACCAGAGATTTAATCACTGACCAGACACACAGATTCTGGTGAAAGTTGTGGGGGACAGAAGGCATTCCCTAAAATCTTTGCGATAGGGAGGCTCTGCTAGTCTGCACCCAGCCTCATGGTTCTACCTATCAGTAGTTTCCTTCCCTAACACAAACAGTTCTTTCATCACCAGAAGCTTTTCTATTAGCGACAAGATTACTTCCTGGCCAGTTCTGCATTTTGCTATGGGTCTCACCTTTAGTTTCAGTTCATGATCAGGAAGGGTCTGGCCAGCAGCAGAATCAAGTCCATTGGAAACATGGGCCTCACCACAGTGTATGATGATTTCTCTGAGGTAAGTATCTTCCAGAGCTCAATTTACTGTCTATAAATTTGTCACAAGCTGCGGGTCTGTAACAGAATGTACCCCACGCCCATGCCCTATACACTATTGTAATAATATTTGTACAAGGTATGTCTTGTAAGATATCATTTGAAAACTCGTAATTTGCTGGTCAGTATTGTCCTGATAAAACGTATGTGGCAACCTTGGATGTGAAGTTAAGATTTCCCTGTATGAGGTTATTAACATGTGTACCAAACTGAGGTTTGCCTCAAACAAAGGAATGTGGGCTGTGCTTAATTTGCATATAAGCAGTAAACAGAATCATCGAGCACAAAGGGAGACAAAGGGAGTTCAAGCAGGTGGAAAACCAGCAGGGAACATCCTTACATATGGGCACGCTCTTCTGAATCTCAGCTGGAAATGGTTTTCCAAGAAGGGGGCTGACACTTTAAAAAGAGGGACAAACACCACAAAACACCTCCTCCTCCCTCTCTGTCCATTGATTCGTTGCACAAGAAGGGACAAAGGAAGAAGCCATTAAACAGAAGAAGGGGTCATGGTCCAAGAAGTTTGGTCAGTAAGAGTGTTGAGGATATGTGGTGAGAAAAACTTTGCTTTGAATTTAACATAGTTTGTTACGTGAGGCACCAGTTGCATTTTTTATCTTTATTTTTCTTATAACCATTTTTGACTTTTATGCCTCATGACTTGTATTCACTTACAATCTCTCTGTATAGTTAATAGATTTCTTTTACTGATTTATCTAATCCTGTGGCTGTAAATGTAAGTGTCTGAAGAACTCTGAAATAATATGCTGGCATCTGATTATATTAAAGAAATAAAAGACTTAACATACTTGCAATGTCCAGGAGAGGGCTGAGCAGTACAGGACCAAGATTTCTAGAGGAAAATCTGAGAGTGGGTTGGGATCTGGTATTATAACCAAGGCTGGTGAGAGCCCGGGGTGGTTGGCTGACTGCAGCATGCAGACATAGCTGGGAGTGACTTGCAGGTTGGAGGCTGTTTGTGAGCAGTCTGGGCTGGAGGCTACAGCAACCAAGCAACGTAAAGGGCACCCCAGGTCAGAGGGTAGAGGTGACACAGCTATTCATTGGTCTGAATTGTACAAAGTCACTGGGAGAAAGAATGCTGGAATCCTAATGTATCATTTCTGAACCAGGGGGGTTAATGGCATTAGTAATGGCCATTCACCCAGGAAGTCAGATGGTGTCGTCGGAGCAATGGCCACAGAGGCCAGACTCTGACCGGGGGTGGGGTGGGGGTTGTATTAGACACATTTGCCCCAGTGTGATATTTAACCTTTGGGGAATGCTAATAGAGCTGACCGGGAGTTTGGGGGCTGACTTCCAGGCTAAATTCTTCAAACCTGACCCTAATGTGTTTAATAGTAAGTGAAGACACGTTCCTGCTGCGCAGTGAGTGAGACTGATCATTACTCATTTGAAGCTGATAAAGGCAGCCTTGGGGCCTTGGATATAGGAATAGGATACAGAGGAACCTAGACAAATTAGAGGATTGGACCAAAATAAATCTCAAGTCATGTTCAACAAGGACAAGTGCAGAGTCCTGCACTTACGATGGAAGAATCCCATGCACTGCTACAGACTAGGGACCATTTGGCTAGGCAATAGTTCTGCAGAAAAGGACCTAGGGGTTAGAGTGGACGAGAAGATGGATATGAGTCAAGAGTGTGCCGTTGTTGCCAAGAAGGCTAATGGCATTTTGGGCTGTATAAGTAGGAGCATTGCCAGCAGATCGAGTGGCGTGATCATTCCCCTTTATTTGGCATTTGTGAGGCCTCATCTGGAGTACTGTGTCCAGTTTGGGCCCCACATTACAAGAAGGATGTGGAAAGATTGGAAAGAGTCCAGCGGCGGGCAACAAAAATGATTAGGGGGCTGGAGCACATGACTTATGAGGAGAGGCTGAGGAAAGTGGGATTATTTAGTCTGCAGTAGAGAAGAATGAGGGGGGATTTGATAGCGGCTTTCAACTACCTCAAAGGGGGTTCCCAAGAGGATGGATCTAGACTGCTCTCAGTGGATATTAGGAGAAACTTTTTCACTAGGAGGGTGGTGAAGCACTGGAATGGGTTACCTAGGGTGGTGGTGGAATCTCCTTCCTTAGAGGTTTTTAAGGTCAGGCTTGACAAAGCCCTGGCTGGGATGATTTAGTTGGTGATTGGTCCTGCTTTGAGCAGGGGGTTGGACTAGATGACCTCCTGAGGTCCCTCCCAACCCTGATATTCTGTGATTCTACGATGTATGGCCCATCACTTACAGCCAGAATGAGAAGGCAACAGATGTGCACTGCAAAGCCAAAATGACTGTGCAATGCTCCAGAGATGTTTTAAACAGGACAAGAACTGAAACACACCGAGTTTTCACATTCAAAGCAGCAAGAACAAAGGGCAGATGTATCCTATAGGGGCCCACCATAATACCAGCAGCATATGCCCCATAGGTAAAACTTTCACCAACACCTGAGTGGAAAGAAATCAAAACTCTGGTGGAAGTTGCTTGTATCCCTTTTAAGACAGAGTCTGAGGTGCTGATGGCTTTGGATCGAAAAGCAAGCCAGAAAGCCTCTGTGTTAATGGAAATTACCTAATTGATAGAGGAAGAAAAGGACTGCCCATAAATGGCAGCACAAAGGAGTCAAACTAAAGAATAAGAGAGGGACAGGTTAACCCTAAGTAGGTTATTTTTGTGTGTATGAAGTGCTGAAATCTGAAGACAGGTACAAAAGGAGTCTGCTTATATGCATGACACCCCTACCTTTTAATTCACCTAAACCCCAAGGATATAATTAAATTTAAAAGCCTATACAAAGAATTTCAAGAGAACATTGAACACACTGGCCTCCAAAACAAATTTTCTAAATAAAAAACATGGGATAACAAGATACTTGTAATAGATTTGATGTTAATATTAAACATTGGGATAAACTTAATGTTACCTTTAAGGTCATATGGTAATGATGTTTCTCAGCTATTATCTGTCAATAAACTTAAAGCTTAGCACAGCAGAAAAAAAAAGCATTACAAACTTGGTCTTCTGTATAAAAAAGGGAAATTGAGGCACAATCTCAAACAGTAATGAAAAAAGTTTTGGCACTAATTCAGGAAACGGGGTTTAAAGTAGCCTTAGACAAGGCTCTGTTGGTGCTACCTTAGGTTACATACCTGGGAATGCATCCGATGAAGTGAGCTGTAGCTCACGAAAGCTTATGCTCTAATAAATTTGTTAGTCTCTAAGGTGCCACAAGTACTCCTTTTCTTTATACCTGGGCATAGTCGTTGGACAAGAAGGGAGACAGATAGATCAGAGGAAGGTAAGGGCACTGGTAGAAATGCTGGCCCCTACCGTCACCCACTCTTTAAGAGTACTGTTAGGAGGATTTAATTTTCTTAGACCACACATTTATAAATATGTGGAAATAACTCACCCATTGTGGAAACAGCTAAAGAAAAATACAGAATGGGAAGGGGGAAAAAGGGCTGGACTCTGCTTTAACCCTGTTAAACAGAAGGTTCTCACAGCCCCAGCCCTGTGTTTCCCTGATGAATCACAGCCTTTTGTTATTCGTTTGGCAGCCAATAACATGGCCTTGGCTGCCACACTATTACAAAATAATGAAGAGGGAAAGCTAGTGCCAGGAGCAAATGAATCCAGGAAATTACAAGGAGCAGAAATAAATTTTGATCCATGTGAACGTGAGTGTTTAGCAGCTGTCTGGGCAGTACAATCTTTTGAGCCCCTCAAAGGAATGGCCCCTATTACTATCCAAAGCACCCACACTCCTCTCAAGTACATTTTGTCAGGGAGATCAATGGGAGGTAAAGTCTCAAAAACCCGAACGGCTCAATGAATGCTTATTTTAGTTAACAGGGGGTGACCACAGAAAGAGTGTCCAAGCTGGACATGCTAACACATGCCCTTAGTGAAAAAGGAAACTGACATGAATGTCCAGAGGTCACTCTGGAGCAAAGAGAAAAGGAGTACTTGTGGCACCTTAGAGACTAACAAATTTATTTGAGCATAAGCTTTCGTGAGCTACAGCTCACTTCATCCAAAAGCTCACAAAAGCTTATGCTCAAATAAATTTGTTAGTCTCTAAGGTGCCACAAGTACTCCTTTTCTTTTTGCGAATACAGACTAACACGACTGCTACTCTGAAATCTGGAGCAAAGAATTGCCCTGGTAGAGGCACCCCCACTGGAAGAATTAGATACCGTGGGTCAAGAAAAGCACATCTGGTTTACTGATGGGAATGCAATGGTAGTAAAAGGGGAAAGATGTGTAAAATACGCTGCCGTTAACTTACAAGAGGAAGTCATTCAGGGACATTTAGACTATGGATTGGTTCAGCATGCCAAGTTCCATGCAATTTATCAGGTTTAAAGGCAATATGAAAATTCTCCATGGCCCATGTATATTTATGCTGGCAGCGATTTTTGTGTGAAGGGGATACAGTTTTGGATACATGATTGATATCGGAACAAGTGGAAAGCAGCAGATGGAAAGGATATTGCATATTCAGAGGAATGGAAATCGATTTACCAGTGGGTAACGAAGAACTCTAAACAGTTAAAGGTGTGACATGTAAAGGCACACAATAAAGGAACGGGTATGGAAGCCACCTGGAATAACCAGGTAAATACAAAAAGAAAAGGAGTACTTGTGGCACCTTAGAGACTAACAAATTTATTAGAGCATAAGCTTTCGTGAGCTACAGCTCACTTCATCGGATGCATTTAAATACAATAAATACAATAGCCCAACAGCATGACACAGCTGTTGTAACCAGAGGTCAGAAAAGGAAAATCTGTGCTGACACATCTGAGCCAACAGATGGCACTACAACCCACCCTAACTGAGTTCCAGGAATAATAGAAAGACAAGAGTTACTTAATGTAGTCCATCAGTTGATGCATGGAGTGGTAGGGACTTTAAGAAGACTAAAGCAAGTAGCAGAATGGGAGTGTATGGAAGATGTTAAAACATGGATGCGAAATTGTGTGCGGTGCGCTCAGGACAAGGCTCATCCTCCACACTGGCAACCCATGATGCACCAATGAAGGCTTGGGATATGGTACAAGGTTCAAATTGATTTTATTGATAGGAGTAAGGAAGGATTCCAGTATTTATTGGTGATAATTGATTCCTTTTCAGGATGGGTGGAGGCAGTTCCTACTAAGGATAATGGCACCAGGGTAGTGGCCAAAAAGTTTTTTAATGAGGTAGTATGTAGGTATGGCACCCCTGAAATAGATTCTGACAATGGGGGAGCCTTTGTAGGAGAAATTTTTTACAACAATGATACAAACCTTGGGAATTAAACAAAAGCTCCATATACCATACCAGCCTCAGTCCCCAGGCCAAGTCAAGTGAATGAACCGCGCTATTAAGGAAAGACTGGCTGGATAAACTGCCTCTGATTTTGGCTGCCATCCGCAGCAGTAATAGAATTTGGAAGGGTTGAATTTTTGTCCTTAGTCTGTTTGGACATCAACGCGCCTAGTGATTGATCCTAGTTACCTGGTACAGGGTCAAGAAGAGAGCTCTAATATAACCCATTTGTTAGTCTCTAAGGTGCCACAAGTACTCCTCTTCTTTTTGCGGACACAGACTAAAACGGCTGCTACTCTGAAACCCAGCATGATTATTTTCAATGGCTCAAACAGTTACAAGATAAAACCACCCTCCAGTATCGGGTTAATCAGGCCATCGATCACATGAACAACAAAATTCAGAAACAAAGACCCACAAAGGCAGCCCTGTGGGAAACAGGGGACCAAGTCATGTACCTTAACATGGGAAAAAGGGACAGCTCACTGGAATCAAAGTGGATAGGTTCTTACTCCATAGTGGACCACCTTAGCCCATTGGTATACCGCATTGAAAAAGATGGAAAACTGAAATGGGTACATATTTCGCAAATTGAACGGTTTACATAAATAATAATGTTTGGATTCTTTGCAGAAAAGGACATCCCAGAAGCTGTGCATGAAGTGCTGCTATAACCTCCACAATTCTAATCCACAGAGAATGAGACTCCAGTGTAAGGTCTGGCTTTACCTCCTTCTGGGAACTTTTAGTTGGGGCCAGGTGACACCTTTTGCCTGGGAAACTGGACAAAGGCTGGAAGAGGAGCCGGGGTGTGTGCTTGGGTGAGACTGCGGGAGGGGGTTTCAGTTTTCAAGCTGGCTGGGGAAACGGAGGGAGGTCCAGCACCGGGGTCTGGGCTCCCTGCCACCCAAGATGTCCTGGACTGAGGGGTCCTGGTTTCTGTACCTACAAGCTCTGTTTTGGGCTGTGTTCCTGTCATCTAATAAACCTTCTGTTTTACTCACTGGCTGAGAGTCTCAGTGAATCACAGGAAGTGGGGGGTGCAGGGCCCTGACTCCCACACACTCCATGATAACTGGTGGGAGAGGTGGGATGTACTGCACACCGTGGATGACACTTCCTGCAGTAAGTGACTGGGGAGCAGTAAAATGAAGGGGGATTAATGAGGACCAGGCATGCTGAAGGCTCAGAGAGGAGCGGTTTTGGGGGAAGGAGAAGCTACTCAACCTCTGGGAGGGT
This sequence comes from Dermochelys coriacea, assembly GCF_009764565.3. Classification (NCBI taxonomy): domain Eukaryota; kingdom Metazoa; phylum Chordata; order Testudines; family Dermochelyidae; genus Dermochelys; species Dermochelys coriacea. The sequence continues at coordinate 11,662,310 of NC_050091.1, forward strand.
GTGACCAACAAGAAGGACTGTTGAAGTAATGGGGTCCCCTGGGGATTGTGGTGAGCAGTTCCAGGGTGGAGGAGTCTGCGGCTTGACCTGGGAAAGAAGGACTGTTGTGGGAATGGGGTCCCCCTTGTGAGCGGTTCCAGGGGAACAGGAGTCTGCGGCTTGACCCTGGGAGAGAGGTGGTGACCTGGATAAGGGCTGGCACAGTAGGGGTTCTTCCTGGAAACCATGGGGAGCTGAGAGCACACAGGCCTGTGACTCCACAGCCACTTGGGAACAGCGAGAAGATGTATAACCATCGCCTTAAGAGGGACCTGGTCGAGCCATGCAAGCAGAGAGGTCTGCGCATTGGGAAGCTCACCAAAGAACAGCTGATTGCCCAGCTGGAGGAGGAAGATTGCTCAGAAGAGCCAATCCCTGTCTCTGAGGGGAGCAGCCCGACAGCTTCAGCGTGGGCACTGGTGTCTATCCTGGCTGGGAGGGGTCAGACTGCTGCCGAGAGTGCTCCGAGGCCTCTCCTACCTATGGCTATGGGAGGGGCTGGAAGGAGCCTGGTGAACCCCAGGGGCACCGTGACTCTTGTGGCCAGCCCCTTACTGGACACTTACGGTGGAGCTCCCCATCACTGGACCTGAGGTGGCTGGAATGGGAGAGGGAGATAAAACTGAAAGAGCTGGAAGATTGGGAGAAACAGCAGAAGCATGAACTGGAGTTGGCAAGGCTGAGAAGCAGAGAGCCCCCTGCTGCGTTGAGTGAGGGGGGGGACCCAGGATTGCATGGAGCTTTGATAAGCGCATCCTGTCCAAGTTTAAGGAAGGGGAGGACATAGATGAATTCCTGATTGTCTTTGAGAAGGCCTGTGAGCTGCACAGGGTTGACCCTGCAGACAGGCTCCGGTTTCTCATCCCCTTACTGGACACCAAAGCCGTAGGGATATACAGCCAAATGGAAGTGGTGGAGGCAGGGACTATGAACTGTTCAAAAAAGCCCTGCTACACAAATTTGGGATGACTCCCGAGGCATACCAGAAAGAGTTCCAGAGTCAGAATAAACCCCTGAGGTCACATATCTGGAACTGATCCTCCGAATGGAGGGTTATGTTCACAAGTGGGTGGATGGGGCCCAGACTAAGGAAGACATGGTTAAACTGATTGTACTGGAGCACCTGTATGAACACTGCCCATCCGACCTGAGGCTGTGGTTGGTGGACAAAAAGCCAGAGGACCTGCAGAGGGCAGGTCTGGCTGACAAGTTTGTGGACAGCCAGTCAGGGGGTGGAAAGGAGGAGTCCCAAAAGAATAAGCCTACCATGATGCAGAGAAAGAAACACCCTGGGACTCCCCAAAGGGGGAATGTGGAGAATTGCCTCCCAAAGGGAACAATCGGCATCAGAACCAACTGCCTGGCTCAAGGGGACCAACGGGACATGAGCTGCTATTACTGTGGCCAAAGAGGCCACATATGGACCCAATGCTCCAAGCCCAAGGACAGACTGAGCAAACCGAACCAGCACAGGGTTAACTGGATAGGGACCCAGCTGGAGGAGAGGCAGGCTTCCCAGGCAGAAGGGGCTGGTCCAACTGCTCAGAAGAGAGGAGTGCCCCAGGCCAGCTCCTGTGGGGGGCTGGATGGTCTGGACTCAAGGTCTCAATTTACAGGGTGGGCACAGGGCTGTCCTTGTGGAGTGAGTGCCTTGTTCCCCTGGAGGTCGATGGGAGGAAGGTCAATGGATACTATGACACCGGCGCTGAGATGATGCTCCCGGCCTTAGGTGGTGGTCCCAGATCGGGTGGTGCCCAATACCTACCTGACCCTGACGGGTGTGGGTGGGATCCCATTCAAGGTGCCCGTGGCAACTGTACATTTGAAATGGGGGGCCAAGAAGGGCCCCAAGGATGTAGGGGTGAGCCATCATTTGCCCATTGAGGTGTTGATGGGGGGTGACCTAGAGGACTGGCCAAGCAACCCCCAGAATGTCCTAGTTGTGACCCGTAGCCAGAGCCAGCGAGGGCACTACACCCTGACATCGTGGAGAGTACCTCACCGGAGATACAGGACCCTACCCCGGTGGGGAGAGAGTGCCCAGGGAAAAGGCTCATGGGGTGACAGCTTCAGACTCAGCCAGTGAGAGGGAGCAAGTTCCCATCCCTTCCCCAACCGCCAAGTTCCAGGCCGAGTTACAGAAAGATCCTTCCTTGCGGAAGCTCAAGGACCTGGCTGGCCTCAGTGCGGCACAGACCTTAGGGAAAGGTTGCTAGGAGAGGTTCCTGTGGGAGAAGGGATTCCTGTACTGAGAATGGGATCCCCCAGGGGAAGTGGAGTTATGGGGGATCCGGAGACAACTGGTGGTCCCCCAGAATTATCGCCCAAAGCTGCTGTACCTGGCCCATGACATCCCCCTCTCAGGGCACCAGGGAATCTGGCGCACCCGGCAGAGGCTTTTATTGGCCTGGGGTCTTTACCACTTTCCAGCAGTATTGCTGATCCTGTGACCCCTGTCAGAGGGTGGGGAAGGCCCAGGACAAGGGGAAAGCAGCTTTGAGACTTCTGCCCATTATAGAGGAGCCTTTTCAGAAGCTGGCTGTGGACATAGTGGAGCCTCTCAGCAAGACGACCTGGTTGGGGAAAAAAATGCATTCTGATGGTGGTAGATTTCGCTACCCCGAGGCAGTGGCCTTGTCTTCTGTCAAAGCAGACACCATGGCAAAATGCATTGCTGACCATTTTCAGCCAAGTGGGGTTCCCCAAGGACGTCTTGACAGACCAAGGATCCAACTTCATGTCAGCCCCGCTCCACTGCTTGTGGGAGAAATATAGGGTCCAGCACATCTGGGCCTCAGCATATCACCCCAGTCCAATGGGCTGGTGGAGAGGTTCAATGGAACTCTAAAGATGATGCTGAAAACCTTTATGAGCCAGCACCTGCACGATTGGGACAAGTATTTACCTCACCTGCTGTTCGCGTACAGGGAAGTGCCCCAGGAGTCTACCGGGTTTTCGCCTTTTGAACTGTTATATGGAAGAAGGATAAGGGGGCCCTTGGACCTGATGAGAGATGAATGGGAGGGGAAGGCCTTTCCCGATGAAGAATCAGTGGTGGAGTATGTCTTGATCTTCCAAGAAAGACTTGCTGAGCTCATGGGGCTTAGCCAAGGAGAATCTGGCCAGAGCCCAGAGGAAGCAGAAGATCTGGTATGACCACACAGCGTGGGCCCGCGCCTATGCCACCAGATACCAAGTGATTGTTTCTTCTCACAGGGATGAGAACTAACTACAAGCCGCCTGGGAAGGCCCTTTCAAGGTTGTCAAGCAACTAAGTGAGGTAAACTATGTGGTGGAGCTGTCTAACCAGGCACACTGCCACCGGATGTACCATGTTAATATGATGAAGCCATATTATGACAGGGGGAATGTGGTGTTGGCTGCGTGTGGACATTGGGAGGAGCAAGGACATGACCCTTTAGTAGATCTATTCCCTGAGACAGGAGCTGGCTCCTCCCTGGAACCAATTCTCCTCTCTGATCAGCCCAGCCCAGCAACCTGAGATCAGAGGGGTGCTGCATGTGTACTGACAGCTGTTTTCCAACCAGCTTGGACTCACTAATCTGACTGTTCACTGGGTGCAGACAGGATCGCACCGACCGATAAGATGCTCCCCCTTACGAGTCACAGGGAAAATGCTCAGAACCTGGAAAGAGAGGTGCGTAACATGCTAGCTTTGGGGGTGATCCAGCCATCTTCCAGCCCTTGGGCCTCACCTGTGGTGCTGGTCCCCAAAAAGAACGGGTTGATCCGGTTCTGTGTGGACTATCGGAAGCTCAGTGCCATCACTGTATCTGATGCCTACCCCATGCCCAGGCCTAACGGGCTCCTAGAGAAGCTGGGAGGAGCTTGGTACCTTACCACCATGGATCTTACAAAGAGCTACTGGCAAGTGCCGCTGAATGCAGATGCCAGGCTGAAATCGGCCTTTATCACCCCTCTGGGGCTCTATGAGTTCCTGACCCTGCCTTTCAGCCTCAAGAGAGCGCTGGCCACCTTCCAGCGCCTGGTGGATCAGCTACTGAGGGGGATGGAGAATTTTGCGGTGGCATATATCGATGACATCTGTGTCTTTAGCCAGACCTGGGAGGACCATGTGTCCCAGGTTAAACAAGTGCTGGACCAACTCCAGGAGGCTGGGCTGACTATAAAAGCTGAGAAGTGCAAGGTGGGCATGGCTGAAGTATCTTACCTGGGTCACCGGGTGGGGAGCGGCTGCCTAAAGCCAGAACCAGCCAAGGTGGAGGCAATCAGAGACTGGCCCTCTCCCCAAACCAAAAAGCACATCCAAGCCCTTTTTTGATGGCTGGGTATTATCAAAGATTTGTGCCACACTTTAGCTCGATAGCCACCCCCATCACTGAGTTATGTGTAACCCTTCTGCCCATCAGAGTTGGCAGCAACAAGGGCTGGGTTCAGTATCTAAGGGTTCCATTCCAATAACACAATGCAAAATCAACTCGAGCCCCGACCCAGTGACCTGGGACAAATATATACCACCCCTGCTGGGCGCCTCTAAGAGGCAATACTTCCCCTCTTGCAAGCACAGAGTCTGAGAGTAGCAAAAGCCTATTAATAACAGAGAGAAACAATGTGGCATTTTGTTGGGGAACCACCACCAACAGGATTCATAACAAAACCCATGAGCAAAACCCATCCCAAGCAAATTGGGCTGTGTCCTTTCCCTTTGGTTCTTGAGTCCAGCAACCCAAAAGTCACCCGAAGTCCCAAAAGTCCAACAACCCGAAAGTCTCTGCCCCTGGTCAGTGCAGCCCCAAAGTTCGAAAGTTTATCTGCAGAGTTTTACCTCCGAACGTGGGTGGAAACGGGAGGGTTAAGGGGCACCTTATGTGTGGTCCAAAGCCAATTGCCCCACCGCTCCACTCCACTCCACCAGCCATCCCACAAATCACTCTGCTCTGCCAGGCCCCACCCATGAGCTGCTCCAGCCACACCGCTCTGCCAGCCATCCCACAAACTGCTGCTCCACAATATATCTTCAGGCTCCTCCAGTACTTAACACAATACTCAGTGATTTCAGCTTTTAGTAATCTTAACTCTTTTGTGATTTCAGCTTGTAGTAGGAGATCCTCAGTGCTGGTGCATCATTGGCCCAAAGTAAATTCAGCTCAGCAACCTGTACCTAGACTCCTAATAGAATCAAAATTAGCTCTAACATTCCACAGTAAAACAAAAGTGCAATTAACATGTAAAACCCTCACCAGGGGACCAATACCCCCCAGTATTCTGTCCCCAGCATCTCTCCAGTCACTGCATTTGGAACCCATGTCCCTTGCCTAGTAAGTGCTCCTGAGAAGATGGTGAGTCCCTCCATCATAACAAAAGGCCAAGTACAGTTCCATTCTCCTTGATTCACATAGTCAGGATAAAGAAAAGGAGTACTTGTGGCACCTTAGAGACTAACAAATTTATAAGTGAGCTGTAGCTCACGAAAGCTTATGCTCTAATAAATTTGTTAGTCTCTAAGGTGCCACAAGTACTCCTTTTCTTTTTGCAAATACAGACTAACACGGCTGCTACTCTGAAAATAGTCAGGATAACAACAATTTATTCTTCCTGCCCCAATAACAGAGAAACTGGGGATCCCACAGCAGCCAAAGTGACCATTTGGGCAGCTATGGGCTCATGCTAGGCGGGGTGGGTGTGCCTATGCAAATGAGATCAGCCCCTGAAGTTCTTTTCCTCAACTTGCCACAAGTCACCACCAGATGTTAGGGTGGAGCTCATCCTGATTCTGCTTACATATGCAAGAAAGGGAAGCAAGACAAGGTGGTCTGGACCGAGCAATGCCAGAGGGCTCTCTGTGCGCTGAAGGAGGCTCTGGTAAGTGCCCCAATTCTGATAAATCCAGACTTTGACAAGGCCTTTATGGTGTTCACAGATGCCTCAGACACGGGGCTGGGTGCGGTGTTAATGCAGGCTGATGAAAAGGGGGAGAGACACCCCATCATGTACTTGAGCAAGAAGTTCTTACGTCAGGAGCAAAACTATGCAGCCATCGAGAAGGAATGCCTGCCTATGGTATGGGCCCTTAAGAAACTAGAGACATATCTGTTTGGGATACACTTCACTGTGTACACCAACCACTCTCCCCTGACCTAGCTACACCAGATGAAAGAAGCTAATGCCAAGCTCCTGATGTGGAGCCTGCTCCTGCAGGATTACAACATGGACGCGGTCCATGTGAAGCGAAGTGCCAATGTGATAGCTGACGCGTTGTCCCAGAGAGGGGGGCCTGAACTTCCCCAGGTCACTGATTAGATTGACCCCGCTCAGTTCAGCCTCGAAGGGAGGGGAGATGTGACGGAGTAGGGAGTGGGAAGTACTGACCTGGTAATGTTGTGTGGGAGTTTTACTGGTACTGTCTGCATTGGTGGTGGGAGTTCACTTGAGGGATGATCAGAGATGAAAATAAGCCGGTACGCACCGGTACGGCATACTGGCAAGAGCTGGTGCACCATACTGTGGCAGCCCGGCTTCCCTGGGGGCAATTTAAAGGGCCTGGGGCTCCCAGCAGTGGCTGGAGCCCCAGGCCTTTAAATTGCCTCAGAGCCCCGCTGCTGGAGCCCTGGGGTAGCAGCTGCAGGGCTCCAGCCGCTATTTAAAGAGCCCAGGGCTCCCCTGCTTCTACCACCCCAGCCCTTTAAATAGCTACCAGAGCCCCGCCACTGCTACCCCAGGACTCCAGGGGCTATTTAAAGGGCTGGGGCAGTAGAAGCAGGGGACCCGCAGGCCCTTTAAATAGCCCCCAGAGCCCCAGACTGCTGCTGCTACCCCAGTGGGGGAGGGAGAGAAGGAGGAAGAAGAGAAGGGGGGGCACTTACCTTACAGGTGGGCTGGGGCTGGCTCTGACCCCCTCAGCCCCACCCCTTCCACTCTAGGCCCCGCCCCTTCTGGGGGCCAGCGCTGGCCCCAGCATACCGGTAAGTCACTCGACTTACTTTCACCCCTGGGGATGATACTTGAGCCTGTAACCTAGCCTAGGACGGGGCTGGGGCCAGGTGACACCTTCTGCCCGGGAAGCTAGACAAAGGCTGGAGGAGGAGCTGGGGTGTGGCTGGGTGAGATGGTGGGAGGGGGTTTCAGTTTTCGAGCTGGCTGGGGAAGAGGCGGGCAGTCCAGCAGTGGGGGTCTGGGCTCCCTGCCCCCTCAGATGGACCGGACAGAGGGGTCCTGGTTTCTGTACCTACAAGCTCTGTTTTGGGCTGTGTTCCTGTCATCTAATAAACCTCTGTTTTACTGGTTGGCTGAGAGTCTCAGTGAATCGCAGGAAGTGGGGGGTGCAGGGCCCTGACTCCCACACACTCCATGACATCCTCCTCATCCCCCCACCCCCCTCCTTTCCCACCAATCTATCTATTCCCCCTCCCCATCCCTTCCCATCAACCTACCTACCCCCCACCCCCCATCCCATCCTACCTATCCCCCTCCTCATCCCCCCGCCCCATCCCTCCCACCCATCTATCTATCCTGCCTCCTCAAGCCTCCATCCCCCATCTCTTCCCACCAACCTACCTATCCCCCTCCTCATCCCCCCATCCCCATTCAACCCCACCCATCTACCTAGCCCCCTCCTCATCCCCCATCCCCATTCAACCCCACCCATCTACCTAGCCCCCTCCTCATCTCCCCAAGCCTCCATCCCATCCCACCCGTCTACCTATCCCCCCTCCTCCTCCTGCCAATCTTCCCATCCCTCCACACAGACAACATGACCACCCCTCTCCCTAGACACACATCCCTCCAACCCAAGCCCCCTTCCACACACATGCAGCTCCTCCATCCCACTCCATCCACCCAAATTCCCTCTTCCATACCTCCACACACACGGGTCAGACGCAGAGACGGTGCTGGGGAGGGGGAATAGGAATGTCTGTTGCTCCACACTCAACTGGGACAAGTGGCCCCTTGCCAGCACATCCTGCTCTCCCAGCAGTCCAGCTCCTGTCTCCTAGCTCATGAGGAGGAGAGGTACAGTCCCTCACTGCCAATAGCACTGCTAGTTAAACACTAGGAAAGATGGACTGTAATTTACTGCTGGGACAGCTCTGCTCAAGGCAGCAGGAGAGTACAACGGGCTCAGGTTACTGTAACATGGGCATGGCTGACTTTCTGAGTCTGGGGTCGGGGCCCCATCACACTCCTTGCTGTACACACAGGAGACAGACCCTGGGCCAGAGCTCGCAGTCTAAGCAGCCAGCCAGTAAGGAGCTTCCCCTGCTCCGTAGCCCTGTCTGTACTGGAGAAGAGCCAAGGTCCCCAATGGCCCAGTGCAGGCATGGTCTTGGCAAGACCTCCTACAGGAAGGGAGCCATGAGGGAACAACCCTGCCGTTCTCACAACTTCCTCCAGGTGCATACTGCATTCCCCTCTCAAAGCTTATTGGGATTTGCCAGGACAGGGGGCTTAACAGCAACCTGTCACAGCTGATAGCATGGGTCTTCAGCAACCACAGAATCGACGGCCAGGGTAACATGTCCCAGCCCGAAAATGATACCTCCAGCAGCACAGTGCCCCCTATTCCCACACTGAGATATTGGGGCCCACACTGACTGCAACAGAAGAGTGCCCCCATCTACATTCCCACCTTGTTCCCTGCCCTACAGCGCCTCCTACTGCCATGATGGGTACTGGGGCCAGCACTGACTGTGAGGGGAAAGTGCCCCCCCTTCACATCCCCACCTTGCTCTGTGCAATACAGCGCCCCCTAGTGCCACAACGGGGTACTGGGGCCAGCACTGACTGAATGAGGAGAGCTCCCCCTACTAGACTCCAACCCACTGACTGTAGCACAGCAACCCCTAACACTGCACTTGGGCATTGACTGCAAGGGAAGAGCATCTCTACTAAGCTCCCATCCCACTCCCTGTAGCAACCTGGGTTTTTACTAAGGCCAACTGTTAGGAAAGGTATCCAGAAGTCCAGACACCTGCTATTGGACCGCTCCTATGGTGCATATTGAGGTGTCTACTATTAGAAAAATAAATCTGGCTAAGAATCAGAAACAAACAAGTGTCACGGAGTCCCCGGGCGATGCTCTGGAACTGCTCCCTATGAAGCCAGTCAGGACTCTGGGGAAGTCTCCTTTCTGGGAGCAGCCTGTCTGCAGGACACTCAGCTCACACAGCTTCCACCTTCCTGGGTCTGACCTCGGAGCATTCAGCATCCTCTGCCCCTCCGTGCGCTTCCCACAGCGAGTCCGCCCAGGCGGGATCCTGGGGAAGCCAGAGGGTCCTGCCCCCCAACTTCGCAGTCAGATGGGACTCTCAGCCAGCCAGTAAAACAGAAGGTTTATTAGATGACAGGAACATGGTCTAAACCAGCTTGTAGGTACAGAGAACAGGACCCCTCACCCGGGTCCATTTTGGGGGGCAGTGAGCCAGACAATCCCATCTGCACTTCACTCCATGTACCCAGCCAGTCCCAAACAAACTCTCTCCAGCCCCTCTTCCTCTGGGCTTTGTCCCTGTCCCGGGCCAGGAGGCCACCAGATTCCTTTGTTCTCCAACCCTTTACCTCTCACCTTGCAGGGGGGAAGGGCCAGGCCATCAGTTGCCAGGAAACAGGGTGTTGGCCATTCTCTGTGTCCAGACCCCTGCATACACCTGCCCTCTAGGGCTCTGCAAGGATCATAAACCCTTATCCCACCACCTAGAGACTTAAGAACTGCATAGGGGAAACTGAGGCACCCCCACAATATTCAGAGGAAACATTAAGAACAGTCCCGCTTCATCACAAGAAGTCAGTCATACTTTAGAACATGATTCATTGTAAGGTAAGGTAAAGCGCTCTGGGCGGCTTTATCGTGGTATAAAGTGCAAGTGTAGCCAAGCCTGTAGATTCTGTGAGTGAACAGTCTGTGTCTCAGGTTCAGAGGGAAGACAGGGTAGCTGAGTCTGCAGAGCAGAACAGCTGGGCAGTTAATCTCTCGAGAATGCAGGGAATGGCAGGTATACTCTCATCTCTAGACACTTTGCATAGGCCTTGTAGTCATTTGCCCCCGCCCCTCACTTACTCATTCACTCATTCAAAGCAAACAGTAAATGTTTGTCCGATCAGATAAGCAGCCACTGTCTGAAACAGAGCTTTGAAACGCACTTCCGCATTGGTTTCACCACAAAGGGAAGAGTGACCACTTGGTTTAAGGGGATTATGGGACATTTATGGAGGTCAATCACAGCGCAGTAACTTAATTCCTCTTTCACACTGACTCTGGGGCATCTCAGCCAATACGCAACAGCCATTATTCCTCTCGCGGAGGTGGAGTACCAGGAGCGCTCCAGCCAGGGAGTCCAAGTGCTCTATGTGCCTTGCCAGTGTGAATGGGGAGCTGCAATCAGCCGAACCTGGAGACACTGCCGGTAAACAAACTGTCCCGGCTCACCAGCAGATTTCCGGTTGCAGCTCCCTGGGATAGATAATAAGATAGAAAATGTCCTAATGCCACTATTTAAATCCATGATATGCCCACACCTTGAATACTGCATGCAGTTCTGGTCACCCCATCTCAAAAAAAGATATATTAGAATGGGAAAAGATACAGAAAAGGGCAACAAAAATGAGAAAAGGTATGGAACAGATTCCATATGAGGAGAGATTAAAAAGACAGGGACTTTTCAGCCTAGAAAAGAGACAACTAATGGGGGAATATGATAGATAAATGGTGTGGGGAAAGCAAATAAGGAGGTGTTGTTTACCCCACATAACACAAGAACCAGGAGTCACCCAATGAAATTAATAAGCAGCAAGTTTAAAACAAGCAAAAGGAAGTACTTCTTCACTCAATGCACAGTCAACCAGTGGAACTTATTGCCAGAGGATGTTGTGCATGCCAAAAGTATAATTGGGTTCAAAAAAAGAATTAGATAAACTCCTGGAAGATCAGTCCATCAGTGGCTATTAACAGAGCTGATCAGGGATGCAACTCCATGCTCTGGGTGTCCCTAGCCTTTGATTGCCAGAAGCTGGGATTGGACGACATGGGATGGATCACTTCATGATTGCCTGTTCTGTTCGTTCCCTCCGGGGCATCTGGCATTGGCCATTATCGGAAGACCAGAATACTGGGCCAGATGGACCATTGGTCTGACCCATTATGGTCATGGCTATTGTGACAAAGTTCCTCCTCTGCCTTGGTAGGTCCTGCGCTTATTGGCAGATTTTCTCGCCTCAGAGGTTCACGGCAGCCCCCATATTGGCCACTTTCGTGGCTCAAACCTGCCAGTCACTCAGCTACCCTCATCACTGGCCAGCATGGGGAAAAGGAAGGAGAACAATTCCCGCAGTCTCTTCTGATTCACCAAGTGGGTGAGGGAACAGGCCAGAGTTCTCTGGTGGAACCCACAGTCCAGGTCAACACCTCCTATGTTGAATCAGGAGTTGGGGGGAACCCGGGCCCGCCCTCTACTCTGGGTTCCAGCCCAGGGCCCTGTGGATCGCAGCTATCTAGACAGTCTCCTATAACAGCTGTGTGACAGCTACAACTCCCTGGGCTACTTCCCCATGGCCTCCTCCCAACACCTTCTTTATCCTCACCACAGGACCTTCCTCCTCATGTCTGATAATGCTTGTACTCCTCAGTCCTCCAGCAGTACACCTTCTCACTCTCAGCTCCTAGTACCTCTTGCTCCCAGCTCCTCACACACACACCTCACTGACTGAAGTGAGGTCCTTTTTAAACCAGGTGCCCTGATTAGCCTTAATAGATTCTAGCAGCTTCCCAATTGGCTCCAGGTGTCCTTAATTGGTTCTAGCAAGTTCCTGAGTGTTCTGGAATAGTCCCTGTTATCTTAACCAGAGAAAAGGGACTTGCTTAATCTGACTAATGTATCTACCTTCAACCACTCTCTTGTAGCCATCTAGCCTGACCCTGTCACACTATATAGATCATTGTTGCAACCGCTATTATATATTTTCAGCAAATCTTGTAGAAAATGTGGCATGTAAGATGTCTATGACAAGGTTATGATTTGCTGGTTATGATTATGCTATCTATATACATGTATCATTTTTGTTTTTGAAGTTATGAATATTCACTCTATACCTGTATTTCAAATGTTTGTTCCTGGGATAACTAACAAGGTAGTTAGCCAGTCCATCTTTGAGAGACTATGCAAATTGAGTGGCCCATCAAAAGGACACTTATCTCACAATGGACCATGGGAGATGCCCATCGACACTGAGTGGCTGGTCAGCAAACATGCTATCTGGAGTATAAGTAATGGTTTCCTGCAATGACTGAGCAAAACTGGGCATGAACATGTGACTTGTCCATGTGACTCAAAACACTATCTGGTCACCTGTGATTCTCCACTAGCAATGCTGAGGTTTTTTTTTTAAACAGTAGGTTTCCCTCCACATGGCAGAGGATATAAATGTCCTGGAAACCCCTCCATTTTGCCTCTATCATGCTCCAGCCCCTGGACTATGAATTTATACTAATGGTAGCATTCTAACCAATGGACTGAGGACCTTCCAATGATTTGGAATCAGCCAGAGACTTGACCTAAGCCAGCAGTTTATTCCATCACTGCTACAGGCCTGAACCAAGAACTTTGCAATTACTGTATGTATTTGATTCCTTTAACCAATTTTAACTCTCACCTTACTTTCTTTCTTTCTTTCTTTATATGAATGAACCTTTAGTTTTAGAGACTAAAGAATTGGCAACAATGTGATTTTTGGGTAAGATCTAAGTTATATATTGACCTGGGTTTATGGCTGGTCCTTTGGGATCAGTGGAGCCTTTAATTGATTAGACTAGTTGAAAGGAACCATTCACGTTTAAATCCAGTGTTTTCAGTGCTAATACAAGGACTGGGATGCCCAAGGAATCTGCTTTTATTACTTCGTGTTAGCCCATGTGGTGAAACAGAAGTTTACTTTTGTTGCTGGTTTGGTATATCCTATGGGGGAATAGCCACCAGTCTTGGGGTGTATCTGCCCTATTTCTCAGCAGTTCGTCCTGAATTTGGCATCCTCAGTTGTGACCCACTGAGACATGGTCACACCCATTATGGCCATTCTTATGCTGTTGTTGTGACAGGTAGCCCCCCACCTTCCAGGGTGCTACCTGATATACTGGGATACAACTGAGCCCTCCTGTTCCACCAGCCTCAGCTCCCTCACCCTTTCCTGCTGAGCCAGGCCCTCAAGCCTCCTCCAGCCAGGTAGGGACACACCCAGCTTCAGAAAGACAGACACTGAAATCAGCTCTGCGTGGGAAGACTCAGCTCGGGAATTGCCCAGTATTCAAGTGCACATCCCCTCGGGAGTGTAAACCCAAAATTGTACAGTGGTGCACCGCACAGAAACACCCAACCCCACTAAGCGCCTTTCCTGTGTTTCCACAATCTGTCTTGAAAGCCTTAATACTCTGATGGGGGCTGGTGGAAAGGAACTTAACTTCTGCCCAAATAAATTTGTTAGTCTCTAAGGTGCCACAAGGACCACTCTGAAATTTACCTCTCAGGGTATATGTGTGCAGTGTCTGAGGGTGGGGGTCGGCACCTAGCACCCAGCCCCAGCACACTTTTAAACCAGTGCCCTTTAATACAGACGGTGCAAACATGCGGCGCTGGGTGAGTTACTGATGTGACTGTGTGGCACTGAATGTGCAGCAAGATCTGTGTGGTCAGGCCCTGATGACCTTCTGTGCCTTCGGATCTGATTGCAGGTTCGGGGACTGTTTGAGAAGCACTGAATAAAAAGGGGGCACAAAGAGGGCAGAACATTTCCCTATAGTGCAGGAGTCGCTGGGAAAGATTCTCTGGCTTGTGCTGTTCCAGGGATCGGACTAGGTCTCTTCTGGCATTAAAACGGCTAGTTGCTATGTTAATTATTATTAATTAGCTGAGCCTGTAATCGTCGGGACCCAGAGCACAACACAAACAGGAATAACTTGTGGGGTCAGCTGGATTTATTACCACCTCTTGCACTTGCCCTGGCTATGCATTACAGTGGTATTGCACCAACCCACATTGAGATGCCCTCCCTCTTCCTCTCGTCTGGGTCCAGTGGAGCAGTGAGAGTGTACATGTTCCCAGACATGAAGCATTCTGTCTGAACTAGTTGGCAGCCATGGTGCTTTCGATCCAGGACAGCAGGGAGCAGACTTTGGTGTAGACACCGGGTTGGTCCTTCTGGGCACAGCCGATCCCCCAGGACACAATGCCCTGCAGCTCCCCGTTGCAAACCAGTGGACCACCAGAGTCTCCCTGTGTGTAAGTTGAGAGGAGGGAGATGCCAGCAAATTAACGGGCAGTTAAAGTCACCGTACCTCCCCAGTCCCTTATACTGCATGCATTCCCCAGGTCCTTCCCCCTGTTTGCTGGCAGGAGGGCTAGAGTCTCTCTAACAGCCTGACAGGGCCGTGGCCATTAGCCCTCACCTGGCATGCATCCTTGCCTCCCTCCAGGTAGCCAGCGCACAGCATGGTGCTGGTGATCATCCCAGGGTAGGAGCCCTCGCACTCCGCGTTGCTGAGGATGGGGATGTTGACGCACTGCAGGTTGTATGGGCTAAACACTGAAAGGTAGAGGGGATTTGTTAGCACTAGGCATTCTCCTCCTTCCCATGCTGCACCCTGGAGGGATAAAATCGCTATCCTCAACACTAGTCAGGGAGGCAGAATACTCTGAATGTGAAAGTGGGCGTGAGCGTGCCTGGATTCTCTCCCTGGCTCTGGGAGGGGAGTAGGGGCTAGTGGGTTAGAGCAGGGTGGGCCTGGGAGTCAGGACTTCTGGGTTCCCTCCCCAACTCTGGGAGGGTGTGGGGTCTAGTGGATTAGAGCAGGGGGGCTGGGAACCAGGACTCCTGGGTCCTATCCTGGCTCTGAAAGAGGAATAGGGGCTAGTGTGTTAGAGTAGGGTGTGTGTGGGGCAGGGGAGTCAGGACTCCTGGGCTCTCTCCACAGCTCTGGAGGGGCTCTGGCTTAGTTCCCCCTCTATCAAATGGGGTTGGGTTCCCTGTGGGCTGGGGAAGGGGCACATGTGAGGATGGTTTAGTTACTGTTGGCAATACCCATAGCCTTGTGTCCGGCCTTTGTTTTCTCAGGTATGTGAACAAGTGCCTTGTGCTAACTCCATGCACCTGTCGCCATTTCAAGCACCAGTTCTCAGCCAGCCTCAGCGGACATTAACCTCTGGGCTGTGCCAGCTGGCCAGGTCCGGACAGTGTCAATAAGGGCGGAGGGTGCACAGAGATGGGCTCAGAGCTCATCACTAGGGTTGTGGAAGGGAGCTCCAGTGGGGTTTGGCAGGCCAGGTCACGGTGCCCCACTTGTATAAAATCCCTGTTTGCTGTACCTCCCCCCAACCCTGCCTCTCCATGTCTGTGCTTGGACTAGGAGTTCTCTGGGCAGGGACGTCCACAAATGCTTGGCAACATTGTGTACCATGTTATCAGCAGATGATGGTGTTGAGCAGCCTGGGAGCCCCTGAGACAGAGAGAGGGCTAAACTCACCACCGTCACTGAGGATATTGCCCCATCCTGACACCACACAGGAAGTGCCAGCAGCTGGGCAGGCGGTTGGCAGGGGAACGGGCTGGACATAGGCATCAGTCTGGACAGGGTGGGCCAACTTGATGAGCATGATGTCGTGGTCCATTGTCTGGTAGTCATAGCTGGGGTGCCACACAATGGTCTCGATGCGCATCAGGTGCTCGGTATGTTCAAAGACCTGAATGTTGTGATCTCCCAGGATCACCTGCATGGAGTTGGGGCTGGGAAACAAACGGTGGCTCAGAGCCCCTCTGGACAGGCCCCACCAGCCCCTCTAATCTCAGCCATCTCCCACCCCCCTGGTACTGCAATAAAGACGCAGTGACACACACACGCAGACGCTGAGTTCCTCACTTACTAGTACCAGCAGTGGGCAGCTGACACCACCCACTGGTCCGTAATGAGGGATCCACCACAGAAATGGTACCCAACGTTAAGGGAGACCTGCCAGGGCTGTGAATGGGGGGTGCACTCATATCCCCCGACAATCTTGTCTCCTCCATGTGGTGCAGCAGCTGTGGGGAGAAAGCGTTGACTGGATTACATGGGTGACATCTGTAATGAAGCAGCAATGCATGCTGCGGGGCTGGGAAAGCTCTGGACTCTTGTTCCTGTCCCTGCTTTGGGTCTGATGAGCTGGTGGTGAGTTCTGGCGCTGACCAGGGTGGATGCTGTTAGTGTGTCGAATCCTTCAGGTGTCAATTTTATAAGTGGAGGACTTTAGAGAACCTAAAACCAGGAGTCAGAGTAGCAGCCGTGTTAGTCTGTATTCGCAAAAAGAAAAGGAGTACTTGTGGCACCTTAGAGACTAACAAATTTATTAGAGCATAAGCTTTCATGAGCTACAGCTCTAATAAATTTGTTAGTCTCTAAGGTGCCACAAGTACTCCTTTTCTTAAAACCAGGAGTGTTGCTTTAATGGGCCCACGGGCCCACTCCTGCTGTGGGATCCACACAGACTTTCTCTCAGTGGGACTCCAGTGGGCTAGTGCTCTCCATACAGGTCGGACTGTGGGATCGGGGGACTGCTGCTATCTCTCCTTGGGTTTTTTACATTTTCTTGCTGTGTTGGAAACACACCACAAGAGCCTTGACTCATGCAGACTGAAGCCAGGTACTGAAACTGCTGAGCCTTGTTCCACTTGCCTGAGACGAGCAAAATGCAGAAGGTGAATAAATCCCATACAGGTGAATAGAACCCAGGCTTTTGCACCAGTCTCTGCCATGACCAGTGACATGGGAGCATTTTAGACATTGAAAATGACACTCCAATGTCATTTGGATAAACTTTTAGAGAGATAAAGAGCCTTGTTTACAATCTGCAGGGGAGGGAAGGTGTCTGTTGTCAGGAGCTTTAAACTCTTGTGAGCATTGGCAAGGTGGCACAGACTGTGTACATGCGAGTCTAGGATGCCCATTTGGCTTGTGGGATTCATTGCTTAGGCCCTGATCCTGCAAACTCTCGTACATACATATGACCTTACTCAGGTGAGTCAGCCCATTGGGTTTGCGCACTATATGCTGCTGAATTAGGGGCCTTATTTTGGTAACAGTCATTTTAAATACCACTGTTAGATAGACAGGGTTCTCTCCTGTGCGGAAATGGGCCACTGCTCTGTTCCCATTTATCTGCATTGATTGTTAAATTGCATAGGCAGTTGCTTGACTACACTTTGGTTTGTTATGAGGTAGATTCAAGTGACCAAATAACTAGGATCAGTGAGGTTTATTGCTGAAAGCCAGTAATAAGATAGTACAGGGAAAAGGTTCTATATGATACCAGTCTTCAGGAAGCCATCTCATTCAGCATTGTTACATTTACCTGACACGGAAGGTATGCTCACAAAGTTATGCCCCTAAAGCCATCTTTTTATATCCTGCCTGTTTACAAGTACAAGGTACTGTGTGTGTCATCTGAAGCTAGATTTAACTAATCAGCTTTCTACCTTGTTTTCTTGGTACCATGTCCTACCCATATCTCTTTGTTCTGAAGACTTGCATTCCAGGGACCAAAGGGCATGAAGGCACCTCCTGGGTCTGAACGAGGGTAGAACGATCATGTCTTGTCCTTTTCCTTAGGGACATTCCAGTATAGACCTGTAAGAGCAACTCTCTATCTGGTGCTATGGTAAAGCTGTCTTCTGTCCTGGGCTTGACAGCTTCCCTATTTGCTTAAGCCAAAACTTTCTTTAGTAAATGCAAGGGGTTATGGGACACTCAGCATAAGTGAGCAGGGTTCTATAACAAGTATAGGCCACTCTAGGCTATGTAACTACTGTTATATTATTCTTATGTGCTTCATACTTACTGATATATATCTATTGATAATGGGAGATATATAAACACTAGCCCAGCATATATTAATCAACACATGCCTCCACTCCTGCTGGGCAGAGCCAGGACACAACAGAGGACCTGGCCCTTCATCCATCCCTAATGCAGAGATGCCCAAGCGAACCCAGAGCTTTCAGCTGCTCCATTACTAATGCATTAGCTCCTGCAGAAATTACACTTTATTTCATTCTAACCCTTAGCTGGAGCCTGTTTAATTTCACTCTGATTTTGCAGCTATGTCCCAGCCCCTCATCACTACCGAGCTCCACAAGCTAGCCTGGCTGCATACAACATAATTACCTGCCACCGCAAGCAACGCCAGCACAAGCCACATTGTCATACTTCTATCCAGGCTGTTGGACATGAAAGAACAAGCCCCAGCCCTCAGGTATTTATAGGGGAGCTGTTATGGAAAGTTTATTACTAATCTGTTTGCTGGGGATTTCTCCATGTGGGCAGCAGTTGCAACTTTCACATGAGCCACTGACAGGGCAATGAATAATGCCTTAAAATACAACTGACCTCTTTATTTCTGATTCTTAGCCAGATTTATTTTTCTAATACCAGACCCCTCAATATGCACCATAAGAGCAGTACAATGGCAGGCATTCCAGGGACCTCTCTTAACAGCTGTCTTCAGGGAGTGGGATGGGACCTCAGTAGGGGGGCACTCTCCTCTCACAGTCAGTGTCGATACTAATGCCCAAGTTCAGTGCTAGGGGTGGTGGGAGCTCAATAGGGGGGCACTCTCTCCTCCTGGAGCTGACCCCATTCCTCCACCCAGAGCTCCGGGATGCTGTACTGCAGGGAGCAAGGTGGGTCTGAGTCGGGGACACTCTCTCCTTGCAGCTAGGGCTGACCCCAGGACCCTGGCATGGCATTAGGGGGCACTGGGCTACGGGAGGTACCATTTTGGTGCTGAGACATGTTGCACTGGTTTTGTACTTGCTAAAGTGCGAAAGTCAATGCTCTAGGCCAGCGGGTCTCAAACTGTGGGTCGGGACCCCAAAGTGGGTTGTGACCCTATTTTAATGGGGTGGCCAAGGCTGGCTTAGGCATGCTGGGGCCAAAGCCCAAGCACTATCGCCCAGGGCAAAAGCCTTCAGCCAAGGGTGGCAGGGTTCAGGTTACAGGCCCCCTGCCTGGGGCTGAAGCCCTTGGGATTCCGCTCTGGCCCTCCCACCCAGGGGAGTGGGGCTCAGGCAGGCTCAGGCTTTGGTCCCCCCACCTCATGGGGTTGTGTAGTAATTTTTGTTGTCAGAAGGGGGTCATTGTGCCATGAAGTTTGAGAACTGCTGCTCTCGGCCATGCTATTTCCTTGCTTATGCTGTTTGCTTTCCTGTATCACTGCTGTTCTTGCATAACTGAATATGCAGATCTCAATGTGGTTTCACCTGTCGCACAGAGAGGTAGGGGCATGAACCACACACAGACATCTCCTAGCCCTGGTCTACACTAGGCGTTGAGGTCGAATTTAGCAGCATTAAATCAATTTAACCCTGTACCCGTCACATGACGAAGCCCTTTTTTTCGACTTAAAGGGCTCTTAAAATTGATTTCCTTACTCCACCCTCGACAAGGGGATTAGCGCTGAAATCGGTTTTGCTAGGTCAAATTTGGGGTACTGTGGATGCAATTAGACCGTATTGGCCTATCCCAGAGTGCTCCATTGTGACCGCTCTGGACAGCACTCTCAACTCAGATGTACTGACCAGGTAGACAGGAAAAGGCCCGCGAACTTTTGAATTTCAATTTCCTGTTTGGCCAGTGTGGCAAGCTGCAGGTGACCATGCAGAGTTCATCAGCAGAGGTGACCATGATGGAGTCCCAGAATAGCAAAAGAGCTCCAGCATGGACCGAATGGGAGGTATAGGATCTGATCACTGTATGGGGAGAGGAATCCATGCTATCAGAGCTACGTTCCAGTTTTCGAAATGCCAAAACATTTGTGAAAATCTCCCAGGGCATGAAGGACAGAGGCCATAACAGGGACCTGAAGCAGTGCCGCATGAAACTTAAGGAGCTGAGGCAAGCCTACCAGAAAACCAGAGAGGCGAACGGCCGCTCCGGGTCAGAGCCCCAAACATGCCGCTTATATGATGAGCTGCATGCCATTTTAGGGGGTTCAGCCACCACTACCCCAGCCGTGTTGTTTGACTCCTTCAATGGAGATGGAGGCAACACGGTAGCAAGTTTTGGGGACGAGGAAGATGATGATGATGAGGTTGTAGATAGCTCACAGCAAACATGCGGAGAAACCAGTTTTCCCGACAGCCAGGAACTGTTTCTCACCCTGGACATGGAGCCAGTACCCCCAGAACCCACCCAAGGCTGCCTCCCAGACCCGCCAGGCGGAGAAGGGACCTCTGGTGAGTGTACCTTTTAAAATACTATACAAGGTTTAAAAGCCAGCATGTTTAATGATTAATTTGCCCTGGCATTTGTGGCTCTCCTGGATATACTCCCAAAGCCTTTGCAAAAGGTTTCTGGGGAGGGCAGCCTTATTCCATCCACCATGGTAGGACACTTTACCACTCCAGGCCAGTAGCACATACTCGGGAATCACTGTAGAACAAAGCATTGCAGTGTATATTTGCTGGCTTTCAAACAACGTCCGTTCTTTATCTCTCTGTGTTATCCTCAGGACAGTGATATCCTTCATGGTCACCTGTTTGAAACAGGGTGCTTTTCTTAAGGGGACATTCAGAGGTGCCCATTCCTGCTGGGCTGTTTGCCTATGGCTGAACAGAAATGTTCCCCACTGTTAGCCACGCGGTGGGGGGAGGCAAAATGTGACCTTGTAATGAAAGCACATGTGCTATGTATGTAATGTTAACAGTAAGGTTTACCGTGAAAGAGTGTACCCATTGTTCTATAAAATGTGTCTTTTTAAATACCACTGTTCCTTTTTTTTTCTCCACCAGCTGCATGTGTTTCAAGGATCACAGGCTCTTCTCCTTTCCAGAGGCTAGTGAAGATTAGAAGGCGAAAAAAACGCACTCGCCATGAAATGTTCTCTGAGCTCATGCTGTCCTCCCACACTGACAGAGCACAGACGAATGCATGGAGGCAGACAATGTCAGAGTGCAGGAAAGCACAAAATGACCAGGAGGAGAGGTGGCGGGCTGAAGAGAGTAAGTGGCGGGCTGAAGAGAGGGCTGAAGCTGAAAGGTGGCGGCAGCATGATGAGAGGAGGCAGGATTCAATGCTGAGGCTGCTGGAGGATCAAACTAATATGCTCCAGTGTATGGGTGAGCTGCAGGAAAGGCAGCAGGAGCACAGACCACCGCTACAGCCCCTGTGCAACCAACCGCCCTCCTCCCCAAGTTTCATAGCCTCCTCACCCAGACGCCCAAGAATGTGGTGCAGGGGCTTTCATCCACCCAGCCACTCCACCCCAGAGGATTGCCCAAGTAACAGAAGGCTGGCATTCAATAAGTTTTAAAGTTTTAAACTTTTAAAGTGCTGTGTGGCCTTGTCCTTCCCTCCTCCACCACCCCTCCTGGGCTACCCTGGTAATTAGCCCCCTATTTGTGTGATGAATTAATAAAGAATGCATGAATGTGAAGCAACAATGACTTTATTGCCTCTGCAAGTGGTGATCGAAGGGAGGTTGGGAGGGTGGTTAGCTTACAGGGAAGTAGAGTGAACCAAGGGGCGGGGGGGGGGGTTCATCAAGGAGAAACAAACAGAACTTTCACACCGTAGCCTGGCCAGTCATCAAACTGGTTTTGAAAGCTTCTCTGATGCGCACTGCACCCTCCTGTGCTCTTCTAATCGCCCTGGTGTCTGGCTGTGCGTAACCAGCAGCCAGGCAATTTGCCTCAACCTCTCACCCCGCCATAAACATCTCCCCCTTATTCTTACAAATATTGTGGAGCACACAGCAAGCAGTAATAACAGTGGGAATATTGGTTTTGCTGAGGTCTAACTGAGTCAGTAAACTGTGCCAGCGTGCTTTTAAATGTCCAAATGCACATTCTGCCACCATTCTGCACTTGCTCAGCCTGTAGTTGAACAGCTCCTGACTACTCTCCAGGCTGCCTATGTATGGCTTCATGAGCCATGGCATTGAGGGGTAGGCTGGTTCCCCAAGGATACCTATAGGCATTTCAACATCCCCAACGGTTATTTTCTGGTCTGGGAAGAAAGTCCCTTCCTGCAGCTTTTGAAACAGACCAGAGTTCCTGAAGATGCGAGCGTCATGTACCTTTCCCGGCCATCCCACGTTGATGTTGATGAAACGTCCCTTGTGATCCACCAGTGCTTGCAGCACTATTGAAAAGTACCCCTTGCGGTTTATGTACTCGCTGGCTTGGTGCTCCAGTGCCAAGATAGGGATATGGGTTCTGTCTATGGCCCCACCACAGTTAGGGAATCCCATTGCAGCAAAGCCATCCACTATGACCTGCACATTTCCCAGGGTCACTACCCTTGATATCAGCAGATCTTTGATTGCGTTGGCTAATTGCATCACAGCAGCCCCCACAGTAGATTTGCCCACTCCAAATTGATTCCCGACTGACCGGTAACTGTCTGGCGTTGCAAGCTTCCATAGGGCTATTGCCACTCGCTTCTCAACTGTGAGGGCTGCTCTCATCTTGGTACTCCTGTGCTTCAGGACAGGGGAAAGCAAGTCACAAAGTTCCATGAAAGTGCCCTTACGCATGTGAAAGTTTTGCAACCACTGGGAATCGTCCCAGACCTGCAACACTATGCGGTCCCACCAGTCTGTGCTTGTTTCCCGGGCCCAGAATCAGCGTTCCACCGCATGAGCCTGCCCCATTAGCACCATGATGCCCACATTGCCAGGGCACATGCTTTGAGAGAAGTCTGTGTCCATGTCCTCATCACTCTCGTAACCGCGCTGACATCGCACACTCCCCGGTTTCGCTTTGCCAGGTTCTGGTGCTGCATATAATGCTGGATAATGCGTGTGGTGTTTAATGTGCTCCAAATTGCAAAAGTGATCTGAGCGGGCTCCATGCTTGCCATGGTATGGCGTCTGCACAGAAAAAAAGCGCAGAATGATTGTATGCTGTTGCCCTGACGGAGGGAAGGGCAACTGATGACATGGCTTACAGGGAATTAAAATCAACAAAGGGGGTGGCTTTGTGAGAAACTGAATGGCTGCCTCAAGGATAGAACTCAAAACCTCAAGGATAGAACTCAAAACTGGGTTTAGCAGGCTGTTGATTTCACAGATGGAGGGAGGGAGGAGAAAATGAATACAAAACAAATCTGGTCTATTTCTTGTTTTGAGCCACTTCATCTATACATCTTGCTGGCAGCAGACTGTGCAGTACGACCACTAGCCATCGTCACCTCCTGGGTGCTCAGCAGAAGACGGTGCAGTATGACTGCTGGCCATCATCTTCTGCTGGCTGTAGATTAAAAGACAGTGCACTGCCGGTAGGACTCAATCGCCATGAGACGAAACAAGGGAAATGACCTGGCTGAGTCTCTCCCATGTTTGCCCAGGCGCCCGGTTAAAAGAGCATCCAGGACTACGTCGACAATGGCTACTAGTCATACTGCACTGTCTGCTGCCAAAAGGCAATAAACTGCTGCTGTGTAGCAATGCAGTACCACGTCCGCCAGCACCCAGGAGACATACGGTGACGGTTAGCTGAGTGGGCTCCATGCTTGCCGTGGTATGGCATCTGTACAGGTAACTCAAGAAAAAAGGCACAAAATGATTGTCTGCCCTTGCTTTTATGGAGGTAGGTAGGGAACGGGGACCTGACCATATGTACCCAGAACCACCCGCGACAATGTTTTAGCCCCATCAGGCACTGGGATTTCTACCCAGAATTCAAATGGGTGGCAGAGACTGTGGGAACTGTGGGATAGCTACCCACAGTGCAAAGCTCCGGAAGTCAACGGTTGCCTCAGTACTGTGGACACACTACGCCGACTACATGCACTTAGAGCATTTGTGTGGGGGCACACACACTCGACTGTATAAAAACGCTTTCTACAAAACCAACTTCTATAAATTCGACCTAATTTTGTAGTGTAGACATACCCCTAGAAAGGTAGGGCTGGAAAGGGACCTCGAGGTCATCTAGTCCTGTGACTCTCAACCTTTCCAGATTACTGTACCCCTTTTAGGGGTCTTATTTGAGTCTGATTTGTCTTGTGTACCTCCCAGGTTTCACTTAACTTAAAAACTACTTGCTTACAAAATCAGACATAAAAATGCAAAAGTGTCACAGAACACTATTACTGAAAAATGGCTACTTTCTCATTTTTATCATACAAAATAAATCAATTGGAATATAAATATTGTACTTACATTTCAGTGTATAGTGTGTATATATATCATCTGTATGAAATTGTAATTTGTGCTGACTTTACTAGTGCTTTATGTGTAGCCTGTTGTAAAACTAGGCAAATATCTAGATGAGTTGATGTACCCCCTGGAAGACCTCTGTGGGTACCCACATTGGTACAGGTACCCCTGGTTGAGAACAACTGAGCCAGTTCATCCCCCACGCTGGCAGGATTAAGTGTATCAAGATCTCCTTGGCAAATGTTTGTCCAGCCTGATCTTAAAACCTCCATGACAAGGCTTACCTTGGTAAGCGGTTGGCTATTGCTTATCATCCTGACAGTTTCAGAGTAGCAGCCGTGTTAGTCTGTATTCACAAAAAGAAAAGGAGTACTTGTGGCACCTTAGAAACTAACAAATTTATTAGAGCATAAGCTTTCGTGAGCTACATCCAATGAAGTGAGCTGTAGCTCACAAAAGCTTATGCTCTAATAAATGTGTTAGTCTCTAAGGTGCCACAAGTACTCCTTTTCTTTTTGCTTATCATCCTGATATTCTCTAGAGGCTTTCCAATGGATTTCCTAATCCTTTGTTCCCCTATTTGCACAGGTATTGAAGTTAGATTTATCTGAGTTGCTGAAGCACTTTGTGTGCTCCTGGGATTGGTCAGAGGCTGGGGGGCTGCATCATTGGCTAAAAAAACAACAGCAGAGTAGCCTTTGCTCGGAGAGGTCTAGCTCACACCTTAGCTCCAGATCAACCCAGCTAAGGCCACCAGGCTATGTTCTTTAGCTCTTGGCAAGATCACATGAGACATACAAGAACCACGCTGCAAGAGCAGATCCAATCCACTATTGTTCTAACCAAGTTTTACCTTGAGTTTGTAAAGAGATTCATTCATGTTATTGAACTTGACTTTGATAAACCATTTCTGTTATACACTGATACGGCTTCTAACCCAATACTAGCTGTAGTAAGACAGAACCAAGGATGGGGAGATCTTGGGATGCAGTCAGTGATGTTTGTGTCATCCCTTCCTGCATCAATTTTGCGTTCGGGGTGTGACATTATCGACATAATCTGGAACTGTATAGATCATTGTTGCAACCAAGGTCCTGTAGTGGCACCAAATCTTGTATAAAGTGGATCAATTAAGGTATCTAAGACAAGGTTATGGTTTGCTTGTTATGATTATGCTGTCTATATGTGTGTATCATTTTTGTAGTTAAAGTTATGAATATTGGCTCTATACTGTCTGTATTTCAAACTTATGCTATGCTTCTGGGTGACACTCCAGACAAATTGGTGTCAGCTCTGCCTAGCCTGCTCGATGGCCCATTAAGGACCATCAGCTATACCATTGACCCACTGAGAGAAGGCAGATTTAGGCCTTGTGACTCAGCAAAGTATGCAGGGACTTGCCCATGTGACTCCAAACTCCATTTTGCTGTAATTTTCCACAGTCAGAACAAAGAGGGATTCTTATACCTGGAAAAGACTATAAAAGGCTGATGCCTCATCTCCATCTAGTCTTCAATCCTGCTTCTTACCTCTGGAGGGACTTTGCCATTCCCCACAGATAGACTGCTGCTCTTCTCACTACCTTGAGCTACTTCCAGCAAATCACAGTTACCCTTTCCAGGTTCACTTTTACAAACTGTACTAGCCAACAATCCATCACCCATCAAAAATCTACCCTTTCCTTTCTCAGTTAGGGCTTTAACTGACCATCCACTTTAATCTGCTCCTGAGAAACATTGTCCTGACTAATAAGAAAAGGAGTACTTGTGGCACCTTAGAGACTAACAAATTTATTAGAGCATAAGCTTTCGTGAGCTACAGCTCACTTCATCGGATGCATTTGGTGGAAAAAACAGAGGAGAGATTTATATACACACACAGAGAGAACATGAAACAATGGGTTTATCATACACACTGTAAGGAGAGTGATCACTTAAGATAAGCCATCACCAGCAGGGGGGGGGGGGGAGGAAAACCTTTCATGGTGACAAACAAGGTAGGCTAATTCCAGCAGTTAACAAGAATATCAGAAGAACAGTGGGGGGTGGGGTGGGAGGGAGAAATACCATGGGGAAATAGTTTTACTTTGTGTAATGACTCATCCATTCCCAGTCTCTATTCAAGCCTAAGTTAATTGTATCCAGTTTGCAAATTTATAGCTTAATTTGCAAACTGGATAAGTCATTACACAAAGTAAAACTATTTCCCCATGGTATTTCTCCCTCCCACCCCACCCCCCACTGTTCCTCTGATATTCTTGTTAACTGCTGGAATTAGCCTACCTTGTTTGTCACCATGAAAGGTTTTCCTCCTTTCCCCCCCCTGCTGCTGGTGATGGCTTATCTTAAGTGATCACTCTCCTTACAGTGTGTATGATAAACCCATTGTTTCATGTTCTTTGTGTGTGTGTATATAAATCTCTCCTCTGTTTTTTCCACCAAATGCATCCGATGAAGTGAGCTGTAGCTCACGAAAGCTTATGCTCTAATAAATTTGTTAGTCTCTAAGGTGCCACAAGTACTCCTTTTCTTTTTGCGAATACAGACTAACACGGCTGCTACTCTGAAACCTGTCCTGACCAATGAGTTCTTTCTGTACTTCATCTAATTCCAGATTCACTTCAGAGACATTAGACAGACATTCAGAAACTTCATTCACAGACAAACAGCTCTTTTCCTCAGACAAACATTTGGAGAAACCCTCCCCAGGCAAATCATTGCCCATAATAGACACAGGTTTAAGATCATTCCTTTCCTGTGACTGGCTACCTGGACTGAACAAAGCTTTAATATTTTCCCCAATCAAAAGATCCTTAGGCAATAACTTCCTTACACCAGCTATAACTTCATGCTTAGTACCATTCCATTCAAGGTGGATTCTGGCTAAAGGCACATTTACAGTAAACTCACAGAGGACAACAACATTCACACTCTGATTTGGTAAGTAGTCTTCCTCTTTGACTAGATCTGCTTTAACAATAATGACGTTAGAAGCCATAATTTGCCCTAAACAGCTTTTACCATTAACTTTTACACTCTCTATGAAGTTTCCACTACCACTTCCATACATAGCATTGGCACAATTTAATGGGACACCCTCTACTGAACTCACAGTAACAGCATTTACATAAAAGGTGGCAGTGTTGGGATACATTTGGTTACACCCAGACAACTGCTCAGAGTTATACAACATAACAACATTGTTGTATACTGGACTTTCAAGAGGATACAATTTCTGCTGTTCTTCCATTGCTTTTTTGACTTGGAGTTGAAGTCTTTCCTCTTTTGCCTTAGCTTCTAGTTCCTGCAATCTAATTTCTGCCAGTCTTTGTTCATGGTCAAGTTGCAGTTTACTTGCTGCCTTTTGCATTCCAATTGCTTCTGCAGCTTCTGAAGCATCAGGTAAGAGCTGTGCTCCTGCCTTCTGATCACTGGCCATTAACAGATTTCTCAGTTCTTGATCTGTAGCTTTCTTTCTAAAGCTTATCCCCTTTTCTGGACACAGATCTTCCAGGGCTTTTTTGCCAAGACCCTCATATGCTCTTTGCTCACCCATTGCAACTGCTCTTTAACCAACCAAACTTTCAATATCAAAATTCAAATTTCGATAGCGTGGGGTTCTGACCCAAAGCTTAATTGACCTGGTTCTGTGGATCCTGCCAACTATGCCACTGTAACGATGCTGGTTCTGATGGGACCCAACCGAGAGTGCCAATTCAGGACAAATTGCT
This sequence comes from Dermochelys coriacea, assembly GCF_009764565.3. Classification (NCBI taxonomy): domain Eukaryota; kingdom Metazoa; phylum Chordata; order Testudines; family Dermochelyidae; genus Dermochelys; species Dermochelys coriacea. Next base: position 11,690,231 of record NC_050091.1, read on the forward strand.
TCAAGCAGGGCAGTTACAGCCCAAGGCTGGGGTTTTTCCACCTTTAAGGCAAATCAAACGAGCCAAACGGAGCAGACTTTGGTCTCACCCCACTGACTAACCAGAAGTCACACAAGCAATTCCCTTAGACACTCCAGTTTCCCAGTATCACCACCAGTGCCACTTGTTATGGGGACAAATGGTGATGAAAACCAATACCCCAGTAAAAGAAAAAAGTTTCTCTCGATCCCAAAGGACTGCAGTGATGGAATAAACTGCAGGTTCAAATCAAGTCTCTGGAGTGCATCCACAGCTGGGATGGGTCATCAGTCCTTTGTGCAGAGCTTCCATTTGTAGCAAAATCCTTCCAGAGGCAAGAAGCAAGATTGAAGACCAGATGGAGATGAGGCATCAGCCTTTTATAGTCTTTTCCAGGTATAAGAACCCCTCTTTGTTCTGACTGTGGAAAATTACAGCAAAATGGAGTTTGGAGTCACATGGGCAAGTCCCTGCATACTTTGTTGAGTCACAAGGCCTATCTGCCTTCTCTCAGTGGGTCAATGGTATAGCTGATGGTCCTTAATGGGCCATCCAGCAGGCTAGACAGAGCTGACACCAACTTGTCTGGGGTGTCACCCAGAAGCATAGCATAAGTTTGAAATACAGACAGTATAGAGCCAATATTCATAACTTTAACTACAAAAATGATACACACATACAGATAGCATAATCATAACCAGCAAACCATAACCTTGTCTTAGACACCTTATTTGACCCCCTTTATACAAGATTTGGTGCCACTACAAGACCGTGGTTGCAACAATGATCTATACGTTCACAGATTATGTCAACAACATCACACCAGTTACTAACCCTGGTCCCTAAGTGTCTGCTAATAACCCGAGTCCCTGGGCCTTGGTTACCAGGGCCTGTGTCCCTGCCAAATCCTGGGGCTGACACTTGAGTACTAAACTGGGGCTAATCTCTGTTGAGGGGAGGTTCACCATGCTCTCACCTGGGTGTGAGGGGCAGAGGTGCTGGATCTGTGGGTGCCTCACTGGGTCTGCCAGCTTTTGAGTGCACTCTCCTGCTTCCCTAGCTCCATGGGCCCCATCAGCATCACTGGGGAGTGGGGGTAGCAGGGTCAGTCTGTTGCTGTTGCATATGAGGTCTGCGGATGCTTGAGGGGTGCAGAGCTGCATCATGCTTTCTGGGTATTTCCTCACTCCTATGCTTCCCCCACAATAGCTGGCTGTTCCCAGCCAGGTTGCCTCATTCCCGTCTCCCTCTCACCCAGCAGTGGGAAGAACCCAGCTGCACTGGGATTCTCAGGCCCGTTGTGAACCTGTCTCCTTTCCCAAATGCAGTGAGCACTGGGTCTGACTCTGAGGCCAGTGCATGAGAGCGCAGAGGGAAGTAACCTCTCAGCTGTTTCACCCCAGGATGAGGCATGTGGCAGCTGGCTGGTTTCTCAAGGTTACCAGGGAGGTGCCAGGGAGGTGCCAGAGGGGGGACTGCACCAAGGCCAGTCAGATCTGTGTTCTTGGGGAACCAGGGCGCAGTATCCAGCCTGTCTGACTCATGAAGGACACCCCCTCCCCAGCCTCTGCTTGAACCAAAACTGATCGGTGAAAAGATTTACAGAGGGCAGTGAAGGGTGGTGGGAGACACACCTAGACCCCTCCTGACAAGAGTGATAGGATTAAGGCAACTCCCCTAGCCTCATCTGCATCAAAGATGGGAAAAGGAGGCATCTCCATTAGCATACAGAATGGAGAACGGAGATTCCAACGCAAGAACTGCACTGAACTCTGGGACCAGAAAAGCAGGGAAGCATTGCATCATGGGGATCTCTGCTTTAGATGTTAATGAACCTACACCTGCACAAACCCAGCTCAGCAGTTATCAGACCAATTCTAGTAATGAATCCTTGATTGATAACCAAAATACTGAAGCTGCCTAATTTCATTGTGAGCTCCCTGGAAGGAACACCACCCATAGCCAAGAGTGATCAGCTCCTATTGTCTAGCCTAAAGAAAACCCTTGAGTCATCAGTTTACCCATAAACAAATCTAGTGTTCTCCCTTGAACCGTTGTTGTTTCCCTACAAAAAACCCTATCCATGCTCAAGTAAGTGTTCTGATGCATGGACCCAAACTCTGTATCAGTTCCACTGGGATTTCATCTTCTCCTGACTGATTGTACTGGGGGCTCTGCCTGTCTCCAGCACTCAGGACCCTGAGCTACCACCATCACCTGGGAACCCTGACCAGTTCAAGCTTCATGGAGTGGTGAGATCCCTGTCTTTCTCTCTCTCTCTGTTTTCTTTTCTACCTCAGGTATAACTTTCTAACCCTGACTTGTTTGATCTGGTATAGTTTTCTATATATGACTTTTGTAATCTTTAATGATGTAACTGTTCTGTTTGTTTAGGCTCTCCTTGTGTAGTTATCACTATTATTCAATAAATAACTTTTATGGTTAAGCTGGTTGCTTCTCTCTCTCTCTCTCTGAACTTTACTCTTTTGTTTCAGAGTAGCAGCCATGTTAGTCTGTATTTGCAAAAAGAAAAGGAGTACTTGTGGCACCTTAGAGACTAATAAATTTGTTAGTCTCTAAGGTGCCACAAGTACTCCTTTTCTTTTTACTCTTTTGTGTTTTTAGCTTCCCCATTTACTCTGCAGCAATGCTTCCCTTACCTACTCTTAAGCTAAAGATCCCTGTAGCGCCCAAAAATACTGTGGGGTTTGCTCATCAAGTGGGTTATTACCAGTACAATTGTAACATGAAAGTGGGGATAGGGACGTGCTGAACTTGTGACATATGATGATGGCAGCTTGAAAGTGCTGCTCAACCTATCCCACTGAGTCCAGGGACATATAAGGGTCAGCTTGAAAGTGCTGATTGACCTAGTCCATTCAAACTTGGGGTGTGTGTGTGTGTGTGTGTGTGTGTGTAGGAACCCAGCCCTAGGTCCTGCAGAATAGCTCCATTGGGAGGGGACTTGCAGAAGGGAGTAGAGCTCCAAATGAAAACACAAGTGACACAAGCAGTACATTAATAGAATTACAGAACACCCCCCACCCCAGAAGAGTAACCCTAATAAATGAGCATACCCCAAAGTAACGGGCAAATCTGGTAACAGTCTCCTCTTACCCAGCAGTGGGAAGAACCCTGCCCTGCTGGGATTCTCAGGCCCATTGTGAACCTGTCCCCTCCCCCAAATGTAGTGAGCACTGAGTCTGACTCTGAGGTCAGTGCATGAGAGTGCAGAGGGAAGTAACCCCTCAGGATGAAGTCATGTGGCAGCTGGCTGGTTTCTCAGGTTTACCGAGGAGGTGCCAGAGGGGGGACTGCACCAAGATAACCATCTGCTGAGAACTTCTCCATGGAAGGATACAGGATGGGTTGAAGAGGATTATAAGGGAAAATAGGAATGGAAAGAACTTGCAGCCAGAGGGAACAGGGGAGAGACTGGAGCATAGCACTGTCACCAGGAAAAGGCAGGTCTATGTGATAGGGGACTCTTTATTGAGAAGAATAGACAGGCCTGTAACTAGAGCTAATCCAAAGAATAGAAGGGTGTGCTGTCTTCCAGGTGCTAAGATACGGGATGTAGACCTGAGGTTGAAAAGGATCCTAAAGGGAGCGGGAAAGAATCCCCTAATTATCCTTCATGTGGGAACAAATGATACGGCTAGATTCTCGCTGGAAAGTATTAAGGGAGACTATGCTAGGCTGGGGAAGACGCTTAAGGAAATTGAGGCTCAGGTGATTTTTAGTGGGATCCTGCCTGTTCCTAGAGAAGGGCAACAAAGGTGTGACAAGATTACGACTGTCAACAAAAAGAAAAGGAGTACTTGTGGCACCTTAGAGACTAACAAATTTATTAGAGCATAAGCTTTCGTGAGCTACAGCTCACTTCATCGGATGCATTTGGTGGAAAAAACAGAGGAGAGATTTATATACACACACACAGAGAACATGAAACAATGGGTTTATCATACACACTGTAAGGAGAGTGATCACTTAAGATAAGCCATCACCAGCAGCGGGGGGGGAAAGGAGGAAAACCTTTCATGGTGACAAGCAAGGTAGGTTTCAGAGTAGCAGCTGTGTTAAATGCATCCGATGAAGTGAGCTGTAGCTCACGAAAGCTTATGCTCTAATAAATTTGTTAGTCTCTAAGGTGCCACAAGCAAGGTAGGCTAATTCCAGCAGTTAACAAGAATATCAGAGGAACAGTGGGGGGTGGAGTGGGAGGGAGAAATACCATGGGGAAATAGTTTTACTTTGTGTAATGACTCATCCATTCCCAGTCTCTATTCAAGCCTAAGTTAATGGTATCCAGTTTGCAAATTAATTCCAATTCAGCAGTCTCTCATTGGAGTCTGTTTTTGAAGCTTTTTTGTTGAAGTATAGCCACTCTTAGGTCTGTGATTGAGTGACCAGAGAGATTGAAGTGTTCTCCAACTGGTTTTTGAATGTTATAATTCTTGACGTCTGATTTGTGTCCATTCATTCTTTTACGTAGAGACTGTCCAGTTTGGCCAATGTACATGGCAGAGGGGCATTGCTGGCACATGATGGCATATATCACATTGGTAGATGCGCAGGTGAAGGAGCCTCTGATAGTGTGGCTGATGTGATTAGGCCCTATGATGGTATCCCCTGAATAGATATGTGGACAGAGTTGGCAACGGGCTTTGTTGCAAGGATAGGTTCCTGGGTTAGTGGTTCTGTTGTGTGGTGTGTGGTTGCTGGTGAGTATTTGCTTCAGGTTGGGGGGCTGTCTGTAAGCAAGGACTGGTCTGTCTCCCAAGATCTGTGAGAGTGATGGGTCGTCCTTCAGGATAGGTTGTAGATCCTTGATGATGCGTTGGAGAGGTTTTAGTTGGGGGCTGAAGGTGATGGCTAGTGGCGTTCTGTTGTTTTCTTTGTTGGGCCTGTCCTGTAGTAGGTGACTTCTGGGTACTCTTCTGGCTCTGTCAATCTGTTTCTTCACTTCAGCAGGTGGGTATTGTAGTTGTAGGAATGCATGATAGAGATCTTGACTGTCAACAGATGGCTTAGGCAGTGGTGCTATAAGGAGGGCTTTGGGATGTATGGCCACTGGGAGGCATTCATGGACAGAGGACAGTTCTCTCGGGATGGACTTCATCTGAGTAGGGAAGGAAATAGACTTCTAGGATCAAGGCTGGCACAACTGATAAAGAGAGCTTTAAACTAGGAATTTGGGGGAGATGGTTGGGAGATGTCCAGGTAATCTCCACGTCAGATTTTAGCATTGAGAGGGAAGAAGACGAAATAAGAAAGGATACAGCCGTGGGTAGGAGAATGTATATAAGGAGCGAGGGCAGTGTGGATACTAGTCTAATAGGTTATACTGGCTGTAGAATGACTGTGCCTAATAGGGTACAAAATGTGAGTGAGGCCAAACAGCAAAAATTAAGATGTTTGTACACCAATGCGAGGAGCCTAGGTAACAAAACGGAGGAACTAGAGCTACTGGTGCAAGAAGTGAAACCAGATATTATAGGGATAACAGAAACATGGTGGAATAGTAGTCATGACTAGATTACAGGTATTGAAGCGTATGTGCTGTTTAGGAAAGATAGAAATAAAGGTAAAGGTGGTGGAGTAGCATTGTATATCAATAATGAGGTAGAATGTAAAGAAATAAGAAGCGATGCAATGGATAAGACAGAGTCCGTCTGGGCAAAAATTACATTGGGGAAGAAAACTAGTAAAGCCTCTCCTACGATAGTGCTTGGGGTGTGCTATAGACCTCCGGGATCTAATTTGGATATGGATAGAGCCCTTTTTAATGTTTTTAATAAAGTAAATACTAATGGAAACTGCATGATCATGGGAGACTTTAACTTCCCAGATATAGACTGGAGGACCAGTGCTAGTAATAATAATAGGGCTCAGATTTTCCTAGATGTGATAGTTGATGGATTCCTTCATCAAGTAGTTGATGAACCGACTAGAGGGGATGCCATTTTAGATTTAATTTTGGTGAGTAGTGAGGACCTCATAGTAGAAATGGTTGTAGGGCATAATCTTTGCTCAAGTGATCATGAGCTAATTCAGTTCAAACTGAATGGAAGGATTAACAAAAATAAATCTGCAACTAGAGTTTTTGATTTCAAAAGGGCTGACTTTCAAAAATTAAGGAAATTAGTTAGGGAGGTGGATTGGACTGAAGAACTTATGGATCTAAAGGTAGAGGAGGCCTGGGATTACTTTAAATCAAAGTTGCAGAAGCTATCGGAAGCCTGTATCCCAAGAAAGGGGAAAAAATTCATAGGAAGGAGTTGTAGACCAAGTTGGACGAGCAAGCATCTTAGAGAGGTGATTAAGAAGAAGCAGAAAGCATACAGGGATTGGAAGATGGGAGGGGTCAGCAAGGAAAGCTACCTAATTGAGGTCAGAACATGTAGGGATAAAGTGAGACAGGCTAAAAGTCGAGTAGAGTTGGACCTTGCAAAGGGAATTAAAACCAATAGTAAAAGGTTCTATAGCCATATAAATAAGAAGAAAACTAAGAAAGAAGAAGTGAGGCCGCTAAACACTGGGGATGGAGCGGAGGTTAAGGATAATCTAGGCATGGCCCAATATCTAAACAAATATTTTGCCTCAGTCTTTAATAAGGCTAAAGAGGATCTTAGGGACAATGGTAGCATGACAAATGGGAATGAGGATATGGAGGTAGATATTACCATATCTGAGGTAGAAGCGAAACTCAAACAGCTTAATGGGACTAAATCGGGGGGCCCAGATAATCTTCATCCAAGAATATTAAAGGAATTGGCACCTGAAATTGCAAGCCCATTAGCAAGAATTTTTAATGACTCTGTAAACTCAGGAGTAGTACCGAATGATTGGAGAATTGCTAATATAGTTCCTATTTTTAAGAAAGGAAAAAAAAGTGATCCGGGTAACTACAGGCCAGTTAGTTTGACATCTGTAGTATGCAAGGTCCTGGAAAAAATTCTGAAGGAGAAATTAGTTAAGGACATTGAAGTCAATGGTAAATGGGACAAAATACAACATGGTTTTACAAAAGGTAGATCGTGCCAAACCAACCTAATCTCCTTTTTTGAAAAAGTAACAGATTTTTTAGATAAAGGAAATGCAGTGGATCTAATTTACCTAGATTTCAGTAAGGCATTTGATACCGTGCCACATGGGGAATTATTAGTTAAATTGGAGAAGATGGGGATCAATATCAACATCAAAAGGTGGATAAGGAATTGGTTAAAGGGGAGACTGCAACGGGTCCTACTGAAAGGCGAACTGTCAGGCTGGAGGGAGGTTACCAGTGGAGTTCCTCAGGGATCGGTTTTGGGACCAATCTTATTTAATCTTTTTATTACTGTCCTTGGCACAAAAAGTGGGAGTGTGCTAATAAAGTTTGCAGATGATACAAAGCTGGGAGGTATTGCCAATTCAGAGAAGGATCGGGATATTATACAGGAGGATCTGGATGATCTTGTAAACTGGAGTAATGGTAATAGGATGAAATTTAATAGTGAGAAGTGTAAGGTTATGCATTTAGGGATTAATAACAAGAATTTTAGTTATAAGTTGGGGACGCATCAATTAGAAGTAACGGAAGAGGAGAAGGACCTTGGAGTATTGGTTGATCATAGGATGACTATGAACTGCCAATGTGATATGGCTGTGAAAAAAGCTAATGCAGTTTTGGGATGCATCAGGAGAGGCATTTCCAGTAGGGATAAGGAGGTTTTAGTACCATTATACAAGGCACTGGTGAGACCTCACCTAGAATACTGTGTGCAGTTCTGGTCTCCCATGTTTAAAAAGGATGAATTCAAACTGGAGCAGGTACAGAGAAGGGCTACTAGGATGATCCGAGGAATGGAAAACTTGTCTTATGAAAGGAGACTTAAGGAGCTTGGCTTGTTTAGCCTAACTAAAAGAAGGTTGAGGGGAGATATGATTGCTCTCTATAAATATATCAGAGGGATAAATACAGGAGAGGGAGAGGAATTATTTAAGCTCAGCACCAATGTGGACACAAGAACAAATGGGTATATACTGATCACCAGGAAGTTTAGACTTGAAATTAGACGAAGGTTTCTAACCATCAGAGGAGTGAAGTTTTGGAATAGCCTTCCAAGGGAAGCAGTGGGGGCAAAAGATCTCTCTGGTTTTAAGATTCTACTCGATAAGTTTATGGGGGAGATGGTATGATGGGATAATGGGATTTTGGTAAGTAATTGATCTTTAAATATTCAGGGTAAATAGGACTAATCCCCTGAGATGGGATATTAGATGGATTGGATCTAAGTTACCCAGGAAAGAATTTTCTGTAGTTTCTGGCTGGTGAATCTTGCCCATATGCTCAGGGTTTAGCTGATTGCCATATTTGGGGTCGGGAAGGAATTTTCCTCCAGGGCAGATTGGAGAGGCCCTGGAGGTTTTTCGCCTTCCTCTGTAGCATGGGGCACGGGTCACTTGAGGGAGGCTTCTCTGCTCCTTGAAGTCTTTAAACCATGATTTGAGGACTTCAATAGCTCAGACATAGGTGAGGTTTTTCGTAGGGGGGGTGGGTGAGATTCTGTGGCCTGCGCTGTGCAGGAGGTCGGACTAGATGATCAGAATGGTCCCTTCTGACCTTAGTATCTATGAATCTATGAATAAACCCAATCTGCCCAGCCTGTCTGATGCCAGCCAATCTTCCCGGCCCTCAGCCTGCTCCACAGCCCAGCTACTGTCTTTGACCCCCCAGGGGATGGAGGGGGGCAGAGGATTGGTGGGAAACTGCAGTGGAGACAGCTAAGAGGCAGAGAGCTTGGTGTGTGATTGGAGCAGGGTGTGGATGAGATGTGAGCAGGGAGAGGGGAAGGATTCTGTCTTGTTGCAGAGGAAGAAGGTGGAATTCCCGTAGGGGGGAGGGTCTATGGGCTGACGTTGTGGGCATCGACCCCCAGCATAACTAACGTGCTCAGGTTCGGATGTACCTGTGCAGCCACTCTGGCTCCCCTAGACTTGTTGGGCAATACTCCATGTGGACATGGGAGAAATTCAGACTGGGAACCGCGATGCCCATGTGTTCATAGGACACCTTCCACGGCTGCAGAGCCATTTATTTTCAGGTGCTTTGCAATAGGGCCAAGAAGCCCTAGTCTGGGGACAAGGCCCTGCTATGCCAGCCCCTGCTGTATGATAACAAGGTAGTCCCTGCCCTGAGAGCTCACAGTCTGCATGTGAATACTCATGGAGCACTCAGCCAGGAGCTGTAGCTGCGGGAAGGCCACCTTTCATAGCTGCTGCAGTTCTGTGGCATGGGACTTCACACCTCCACTAGGGGTCTCCACTCCTCCACACACCTCCCCTCTTGAATGCACCTGTCCTCAGTGTGACGTTGTACTCTATATGATTTTAAGAAAGTATGCTGATGAGTGTGAATATAATGTAACTAAAATATGCTTCATGCAAAAGGTCTCTTGCAAGGTATCATTACAAAGCTTATAATCTACTGAGCATGGTCATCATATTTGTATAAATGGATCACTCTTGTATCTGAAACTAGAAATATGAAATATAACTCTGAGGGCCTATTGTAATTATGCAAAACGTGGGCCATTAATGGTGGTTTAGAATCTTGATGGCTCCGATCAACCAGGACAATTGACTGTGGATGGCTCTGTTTGCAGGCAGGCCTTCCTGTGAGTCAGGCTGGGAGGAATGAAGGCTTGGGGTCTCACAGGACATGTGATCATGTCACCTGAACTGGAATCCATCTTTAACCTGGTGATCTTCCATTGAGAAGGAGGGGTGGGACTCCAGAGGGACAAAGGATTCCTGCCTTATGCAAAAGATATATAAGTGGGTGGAACAGACCAAAGGAGAGCCACATGAGGAATCCCCTAGCTATCAACTGAGCTGGAACAAGGGCTGTACCAGGGAAAAGGATTGTGCCCAGACTAGGAAGGTGCCCAGTCTGTGAAAGAAACTTATTGAAACATCTCTAAGGGTGAGATTTTATCTGTATTCAGTTTTATTACTGTATTAGACTTAGACTTGTGTGTTTTATTTTATTTTGCTTGGTAATTCACTTTGTTCTGTCTGTTACTACTTGGAATCACTTAAATCCTACTTTCTGTATTAATAAAATCACTTTTTACTTATTAATTAACCCAGAGTATGTATTAATACCTGGGGGGCGGGGCGGTGGGAAACAGCTGTGCATATCTCTCTGTCAGTGTTATAGAGGGCAAACAATTTATGAGGGCGAACGGATTTATTTAGGGTTTGTACCCCATTGGGAGGTGAGTATCTGAGTGTTAAAGACAGGGAACACTTCTGTGAGCTGCTTTCAGTTAAGCCTACAGCTGTTAGGGGATGTGGTTCAGACCTGGGTCAGGTTTGCAGCAGGCTAGCGGGTCTGGCTCAAACTAGGCAGGGCACTGAAGTCCTGAGCTGACAGGGCAGGAAAGCAGGAGCAGAAGTAGTCTTGGCATATCAACTGGCAGCCTCCAAGGGGGTTTCTGTGATCCAACCCATCACACCCGGTTGCCATCTGTGGTGACTGATATTTGTAAAATGCTTTTACAACACTTTTCCTGCAAGGAAGAGCTGATGACTCCTCGAGGAAACGGGATAGAACCCAGGAGTCCTGGCAAAACCCAGGCAAAAGTCTTACTGAAGTGGATGAGATTCTCAGTGACTTCCACACTAGGGACATGCTATAGATTGCCAGCCTCCTAGGCTGCTTGCCATGAGTCCCAGCCCCTCACCCCATACAATGCAGCAGGGGCATCTGCTGGGACTACAGCTATCTGCAGCCAATTCATAGCTCAGAGCTCCTGTGTGCCCTTGGGCAAGTTTCTGAATCTCTCTGCAGCTCAATTCCCCAGCTATAGAATGGGGACCTAGCTTTGTCAGTTTCCTCTGGAAGCTCTTTTGGGCTGGGTGTGTCACTCGCTGTGTGTCTGTGCAGCACTGAGCCCAGCAGGGGCCTCCTGAGATATCCGCTTGCTATCATAATATTCATCTAATTACAACAATATCAGTATGGGATTCAAGCGCTGATCTGGGCTAAAAATGCCAAGAATACAGCAGGATGTAGGAACTGAGTTTTATTGATGAGTTGGGATTTCAGATCCGCATCTGATGCTTCTCTCCTAAGCATCTTGTGTCTTCCTTACTGGGTTTCTTGGCGTCACAGCAGCCCCCTTGTTTTACTGAGAAGGTTTCAATCACTTTTATCTATGCAGCAGGGAAAGCGGGACAGGGGAGGTCTGAACACTGCCTCTCTGCCAGGAGAGGTATTCTGCGATTGCACATGTCAGTTGTTGGCAATGACCTCCTCAATCCAGGACACGTAGTTACATACTGTGGTATAGACACCAGGGTAGTTCTTCTGGGCACACTTCATGCCCCAGGACACCACCCCCGTCAGCTCTCCATTACAGACCACTGGCCCACCGGAATCTCCCTGAAGGGAACAAAGTGTTGTGCAGTTTCCTTCATGGCATTAGAATCTGTCAAGAGAACTGTGCCCAAGTGAGTAGGAGTCACCGCCTAGGGCTGGATGTGGCTATCAGCCCAGGTCCAGGTGATGTTGGTAACAGTGGAAAGACCTGCCCATCCCAGGCCCCCCATCCTTCTCCTTCACACATGCCCTTGCTGGGACATCCCAGCACCAGCAAAGTGCTAAGGTGGGAAGTGCCAGATCATATCACAGGAACGTACAGAGTCAAAGCAGCTTAGGAGACTGAATCAACTTGCCTGAGGCACAGGGGCCAGCACACAGCCCAGGGGCTGTGTACATTAGGGGGTTAGTTAGTCGGAGTTCTTTGGTGCCTAGGTCCTGGGCTGGAGTAGAATTTCAGGGCTTTGCCTAGAAACTGTAGGTCAGATATTGCTATTGGTGTGGATTTATTGTCTAGCAAGAGATAGTGACCTCTCTCTGCAGAGTTGCAAGCTCGGGTAAGGTGTCCTCTTTGGAACGGACATAACCTCCTATGCATATTCATGCACATACATATTCCTGTGCATGCACTAACACCCTCTTCTGCAGGCACTAATAATACATATATGTATACTAGCACACAGACACCCCTGTGCACACACACTAACACACTTCTGTAAATAGTAATGTGTACAAACCCCTTGACATACACACCTATCTGCACAAACGCAGCCATATTCCTCTGCACATGTGAACACCCTATCACTCGCGTGCGCCCACACACACAGACACCTGGCTGCACTGAGAGGAAATATCCCAGAAACGTGCAAGTGCACCCTATAATTACGCCAACGACATCATGATCACCCAATCCTGATACCCCCGGACACGTGCCTAGAGCTCATCATCCTTGCACTTGCAAATCCCAAGCATAGTGATTTCCTGCCATTACTGAGGAAACAGCATTCGCTTTGAACCCCAGTGTAGCTGAATGAAAGGCAACCTCCTCACACACCCCAACCCTAACCAGCCGCTCCCTCCATACCTGGCAAGAGTCCTTGCCCCCCTCTATGTAGCCAGCACAGAACATGTTTGTGGTGATGCGACCAGGGTAGGCAGCACGGCACGCAGAGTCAGAGAGGATGGGCACATTCAGACACTGTAGGGCATCTGGGTACTGAACTGGGGAGGAGAGAGAATGGGGATAAATGGGGATCTAATGGCACAGACTATTCAAAGGCAGAGAAGCACTCGTCAGATGGGGCCTGATTCCCCCATCACCCATGCCAGTGTAAATCAGGAGTAGCCCCATTGGAGACGGTATAAATCAGGATTATTGCTGATGGCCCCCACCCCCTTGCAGATGCTCCCTGAGCTGAAGTTGTCTCCACTGTATCTTACCCCCAGACGTGAGGAGATTCCCCCAGCCAGAAACCAGGCACTCCGTCCCTGGCACAGGGCACCTGCTGGAGATGGGGATGGGCTGCACGTAGGCACTGAACCGGGCCGGTTGGGCTAACTTCACCAGCATGATGTCATTATTCATGGTGTGTTGGTTGTACTGGGGGACCCGGAAGGCTTTGGCCACCTGGATATGCTGCTCAGTGCCCTCGTCTGCACTGGTGTCATGCTCCCCGAGATGAGCCACCAGGGTCCTGGGCCTGCAGGGAACAGCCACAGAGTATAGAAATGCAGGGCTGGGAGAGACCTCGAGAAGTTATCACATCCAGCCCCCTGCACCAAGGCAAGACCAAGTAACCCTAGACCAGCCCTGACACATGTTTGTTCGGCCTGTTCTTAAACTTTCCAGTGATGGGGACTCCACACCACCCCTTGGAGCCTGTTTCAGTGCCCCGAGAGTTAGGTTTTCATAATATCTAAGATAAATCTACCTTGCTGCTGATTACACCTATTGCTTCTTGTCCTACCTTCAGTGGACAGCAAAAACAACTCATCACTGGCTTCTTTATAACACCCCTTTTCATATTTGAAGACTGTTATCAGGTTCCTCCCTTAGTCTTCTTTTCTCAAACCTAAACATGCCCAGTTGTTTTAGCCTGTCCTCAGAAGTCAGGTTTTCTAAATCTTTAATAATTTTTGTTGCTGTCCTCTGGACTCTCTCCAGCTTGTCCACATCTTTCCTAAAGTGTGGCACCCAGCTTTGGACCTATTACATTAGCTGAGGCCTCCCCAGTTCCAAGTCAAGTGGCCCATGACCTCCTTTGTCTGATATGCAACACTCCTGCTAATACACCTTAGAATTATATTAGCCTTTTTTGCAACTGCATCACAGTGTTTCCCATGGTTCAGTTGCTTGGGAAATACAACCTAGGCCCCCATGTAACACCCACAAGGCCTGGGTCCCACCGAGATTTGCTTCATCCCTAAAGGGGCCTGTGCCTTGTGCTAGGACAGGGATGAATTCTCCCGAACTGCTCTACTGATGCACCAGTCTACTCACGTTTTGTAGCAATGAGCTGCCGAGATGATCCACCACTCACTGATGAGAGACCCCCCGCACCAGCGGTAGTCTGAGCCATACGTGAAATAGACCTGCCAGGGCTGGGAGTGGGGCAAGCATTCATATCCACCTATTATCTTATCATCATCCTCCAGCTGTGAGGCAGCTGAAAGGCAAACGGGATGGATGGGAATTAGCCTGGGGGGGTTAGAACAAGGAGAAAGGAGAGGCCAGTGGGGAGAGCAGTTACCTGCGGCGCTCAGCAGAAGAGCGAACAAGAAGATCTCCATGGTGCCAGGCTGAGCTGGACACAAGGAGGGGGTGGATTTATACAAGCTGAACTGTTCACATGATCCAACAACTGTCAGTGATTAGGGACTGAATTTAGAAACAAAACCACATCTGTCTCCCCAGGTAAAAAACTGTCTGCTCCACCTGCTGCATTCCCTTGTGGAGGGGTTTGCTGCAGAGGATGGAACCGGGGCTAAATATAGTTCAGGGCACAACCTGCTTCCTATGCCATTTGGGTGAAATTCACCCAGTGCAACTAAACCTTCAACATGGGCTGGAAGCGATAAATAGGCATTTGGCATGTCAAATCCACCAGCCCAAGGCTCGGTAGCCCACATAAGGCCTCCAAATAGGGGGCTTCTATGGGAATGAATGGTGAGGAAATGCAGGGCTTTCTTATTAATGTGCTGGACTGAGATTCTGGGCTCCTGGGTAGAGCTGGTCAGGAATTTTCCAATTCAACTTTTGTTGTTGTTGGAAAATGTTGATTGATCAAAACAGTAACTCTTTGTGAAACAGTGTCGGGTTTGATGGAATACTCACTGTGATGGATTCAGTCACAGAGACCCCCTTGGGACTGTCACCTGATGTGCTGAAACTACCTCTGAGCCCATCTTCCCTGCCAGCTTGGGACTCCAGAACCCTGCCTTGTTGAGCCAGACTCTGTAGCCTGTTGCAACACAGACCCAGGGTCTGAACCAAGCCCCCAAAGCTGCAGGCTCAACTGAAAACAGCTCAGTAAGTGCTCTTGTCTCCAGCACCCAGATACCCAGTTCGCAATGGGATCCAAACCCCAAATAAATCTGTTTTACTCTGTATAAAGCTTATACAGGGTAAACTCATAAATTGTCTGCCCTCTATAACACTGATAGAGAGAGATGCACAGCTGTTTGCTCCCCCAGGTATTAATCACTTACTCTGGGTTAATTAATAAACAAAAGTGATGTTATTAAGTATAAAAAGTAGGATTTAAGTGGTTTCAAGTAATAACAGACAGAACAAAGTATGTTACCAAGCAAAATAAAACAAAACCCACAAGTCTAAGCCTAATATGTTAAGAAAATGAATACAGGTAAATCTCACCCTCAGAGATGTTCCAATAAGCTTCTTTCACAAACTAGACTCCTTCCTAGTCTGAGCCCAATCCTTTCCCCTGGTACAGTCCTTGTTAGTTCCAGCTCAGGTGATAATTAGGGGATTTCTCATGACTGGCAGACCCCTTTGTTCTGTTCTACCCCCTTTTATAGCTTTGGCACAAGGCAGGAATCTTTTGTCTCTCTGGGTTCCCACCCCTCCTTCTAAATGAAAAAGCACCAGGTTTAAGATGGATTCCAGTATCAGGTGACATGGTTACATGTCCTGTGAGACCCCTAGTCTCCTTGCTTCCAGGGCTGGCAGGCATGTATTCCCAAAAGTTTGTAAGTAAACAGAGCCATTTCCAGGTGATTGATTCTGAAGCACCTTTAATGGCTCCCACTTAACATGTTTACATCAGTAATATATCAGTTTATATCTTATTCTCAAAAAGGAAAGGAGTACTTGTGGCACCATAGAGACTAACAAATTTATTAGAGCATAAGCTTTCGTGAGCTACAGCTCACTTCATCGGATGTATTTGGTGGAAAAAACAGAGGGGAGATTGATATACACACACAGAGAACATGAAACAATGGGTTTATCATACACACTGAGTGATCACTTAAGATAAGCCATCACCAGCAGCAGGGGGGGGAAAGGAGGAAAACCTTTCATGGTGACAAGCAAGGTAGGCTATTTCCAACAGTTAACAAGAATATCTGAGGAACAGTGGGGGGTGGGGTGGGGGGGAGAAATAAGATGGCTTATCTTAAGTGATCACGCAGTGTGTATGATAAACCCATTGTTTCATGTTCTCTGTGTGTGTATATCAATCTCCCCTCTGTTTTTTACACCAAATGCATCCGATGAAGTGAGCTGTAGCTCATGAAAGCTTATGTTCTAATAAATTTGTTAGTCTCTAAGGTGCCACAAGTACTCCTTTTCTTTTTTGCGAATACAGACTAACACGGCTGCTATTCTGAAACCTGTCATTATGCAAGGCACTGAATTTAGCCGTATAGAGTGGAAATCTGTCAACTTCATGAAAAAACTCGTACAGATACAGACAGACATCATCTTCCTCTCCAAATGCAAACAGATGGACATCATACCGAAAGGACTGAAGGTAAAAAATCCATTACAATCCACATACCACACAGACTATGCTGACAGCTTGTGCCACACACTCTCAAGGAAACTGCGGAACCACCTGATCAACATCCTCTACAGCAATCAGGGAAAGATTAAGAATGAGCTCTCAAAACTGGATACTCTCATAAAGAACCAACCTTCCACACAAACTTCCTCGTGGCTGGACTTTACAAAAACTAGACAATCCATTTACAACACACTCTTTGCTTCTCTATAAAAGAAAAAGGACACTAAGCTATCTAAACTACTACATGCCACAAGGGGCCACAACAGTGGTTCCCGTAACCCACCCAGCAATATTTTTAATCTATCCAACTATACTCTTAGCCCAGCAGAAGAGTCTGTCCTATCTCGGGGCCTCTCCTTTTGCCCCTCCACCCCCTCGAACATGATACAGTTCTGTGGTGACCTAGAATCCTATTTTCGACATCTCCGACTCAAGGAATATTTCCAACACACCTCTGACCAACATATTAACCCACAGAGACCTTCCTACCAACACTACAAAAAGAAGGATTCTGGGTGGACTCCTCCTGAAGGTCGAAACAGCAGCCTGGACTTCTACATAGAGTGCTTCCGCCAACGTGCACGAGCTGAAATTGTGGAAAAGCAGCATTGCTTGCCCCATAACCTCAGCCATGCAAAACACAATGACATACACAGCCTCAGAAACAACTCTGACATCATAATCAAAAAGGCTGACAAAGGAGGTGCTGTCGTCATCATGAATAGGTCGGAGTATGAACAAGAGGCTACTAGGCAGCTCTCCAACACCACTTTCTACAAGCCATTACCCTCTAAGCCCACTGAGAGTTACCAAAAGAAACTACAGCATTTGCTCAAGAAATTCCCTGAAAAGGCATAAGAACAAATCCGACCTGGGGTATTCTATCTGCTACCCAAGATCCATAAACCTGGAAATCCTGGACGCCCCATCATCTCAGGCATTGGCACCCGAACAGCAGGATTGTCTGGCTATGTAGACTCCCTCCTCAGGCCCTACGTTACCAGCACTCCCAGCTATCTTCAAGACACCACTGACTTCCTGAGGAAATTACAATCCATTGGTGATCTTCCTAAAAACACCATCCTAGCCAATATGGACGTAGAAGCCTCTACACCAACATTCCACACAAAGATAGGCTACAAGCCATCAGGAACAGTATCCCCGATGATGTCACGGCTAACCTGGTGGCTGAACTTTGTGACTTTGTCCTCACCCATAACTATTTCACATTCGGGGATAATGTATACCTTCAAGTCAGCGGCAC
Source organism: Dermochelys coriacea (assembly GCF_009764565.3). NCBI lineage: Eukaryota > Metazoa > Chordata > Testudines > Dermochelyidae > Dermochelys > Dermochelys coriacea. The sequence continues at coordinate 11,707,911 of NC_050091.1, forward strand.
TGCGATGGGTACCCGCATGGCCCCACAGTATGCCAACATTTTTATGGCTGACTTAGAACAACACTTCCTCAGCTCTCGTCTCCTAATGCCCCTACTCTACTTGTGCTACATTGATGACATCTTCATCATCTGGACCCATGGAAAAGAAGCCCTTGAGGAATTCCACCATGATTTCAACAATTTCCATCCCACCATCAACCTCAGCCTGGACCAGTCCACACAAAAGATCCACTTCCTGGACACTACGGTGCTAATAAGCAATGGTCACATAAACACCACCCTATATCAGAAACCTACTGACCGCTATTCCTACCTACATGCCTCTAGCTTTCATCCAGATCATACCACACGATCCATTGTCTACAGCCAAGCTCTACGATATAACCGCATTTGCTCCAACCCCTCAGACAGAGACAAACACCTACAAGATCTCTATCATGCATTCCTACAACTACAATACCCACCTGCTGTGAAGTGAAGAAACAGATTGACCGAGCCCGAAGAGTACCCAGAAGTCACCTACTACAGGACAGGCTCAACAAAGAAAATAACAGAATGTCACTAGCCATCACTTTCAGCCCCCAACTAAAACCTCTCCAACGCATCATCAAGGATCTACAACCTATCCTGAAGGACGACCCATCGCTCTCACAGATCTTGGGAGACAGGCCAGTCCTTGCTTACAGACAGCCCCCCAACCTGAAGCAAATACTCACCAGCAACCACACACCACACCACAGAACCACCAACCCAGGAACCTATCCTTGCAACAAAGACTGTTGCCAACTCTGTCCACATATCTATTCAGGGGACACCATCATAGGGCCTAATCACATCAGCCACACTATCAGAGGCTCCTTCACCTGCGCATCTACCAATGTGATATATGCCATCATGTGCCAGCAATGCCCCTCTGCCATGTACATTGGTCAAACTGGACAGTCTCTATGTAAAAGAATGAATGGACACAAATCAGACGTCAAGAATTATAACATTCAAAAACCAGTTGGAGAACACTTCAATCTCTCTGGTCACTCGATCACAGACCTAAGAGTGGCTATCCTTCAACAAAAAAGCTTCAAAAACAGACTCCAACGAGAGACTGCTGAATTGGAATTAATTTGCAAACTGGATACAATTAACTAAGCCTTGAATAGAGACTGGGAATGGATGAATCACTACACAAAGTAAAACTATTTCCCCATGTTATTTCTCCCCCCCACCCCACCCCCCACTGTTCCTCAGATGTTCTTGTTAACTGCTGGAAATAGCCTACCTTGCTTGTCACCATGAAAGGTTTCCCTCCCCCCCCGCCCCTCCCGCTGCTGGTGATGGCTTATCTTAAGTGATCACTCAGTGTGTATGATAAACCCATTGTTTCATGTTCTCTGTGTGTGTATATCAATCTCCCCTCTGTTTTTTCCACCAAATGCATCCGATGAAGTAAGCTGTAGCTCACGAAAGCTTATGCTCTAATAAATTTGTTAGTCTCTAAGGTGCCACAAGTACTCCTTTTCTTTTTGCGAATACAGACTAACACGGCTGCTACTCTGAAACCTATCTTATTCTCCTAACTCCAGATATAGAAATACATGCAAACAAATGGGATGAACACACTCAGTAGGTGATAAGCTTTGTAATGATACCTTACAAGAGACCTTTGCATAAAGCATATTCCAGTTACATCATATTCACACTTATAAACATATTTTTATAAAGCATAAGGAGTGCAACATCACACTAAACTTGAAACATTTTTGGTTAAAACAATTTCAAAACTGTAGATCCAGTAAGTTTCAGCTTTTTGAGTCAAACTAACTTTTTGTTTTAAAGTGTTGGTACATTTGCACTAAAAAAGAGAAATGAAAATAAGGTAAATTGAAACACAATGTTCTGAATTTACTAAAACAAAATCTTTACCCGAACCAAAAATTGTTTCTGATTTTTGGTTCACAAAACTGTTTAAGATTTTGACTTTTCATCCCAATTTGTGATTGGAGAGAAAATATGAATGTTGAAACTTCTCCTGAGGTGGGTGGGAATGAGTTTTCTGCCCAGCCCCACTCCTGGGTTTGACCCTGGTTCTACCACAGACTCAATGTGGTAGTTGCATCCGATGAAGTGAGCTGTAGCTCACGAAAGCCTATGCTCTAATAAATCTGTTAGTCTGTATCTGTAAAAAGAAAAGTACTTGTGGCACCTTAGAAACTAACACGGCTGCTACTCTGAAGACTCAATGTGTGATCTCAGCTGAGTCACTGAATCTGTCTGAGCTTTGGCCCCCATCTGTAAGAGGGACAGTGTTACCTACTTCCCCCTGTGGGTGAGACTAAAGCCTAATCTACATGAGAAGCACCACAGCGGTGCAATGGGAGAGAGTTCTCCCGTCAGCATAATAAAACCACCTCCACAAGAGGCGGTAGTTATCTGCACCGGGGCCCACAGACCCAGTGGCCAGTGCCAGCAGGCACCCAGAATCATCAGGGTCTGGGTGTTTATGTGTATGTATCGCTCTGTGTGAATATTGAGATGCATGGGTGTGTATGCAGGTGGGAGTGAGTGTTTGGCTATTAGTGGATGAGTTTTTATGGGCATGTATGTGGGGATGTATGGCTCTGGGTGTGCAAGGCTTTGTGTGTGTGTGTTTTTGTGTGTATAGCTCAATGTGCCTTTGCAGTTTTAGCACTGATCACTCAACCCTTTAATGTAACAGATGGGTCTACCCCAAACCCCTCAGTGGCAGCTAGCTTCAAACAGGGAGGAAACTTAGAGCTAGAACAAGTTTGCAGTATGGCCTTTTCCACTCCCAGCTCTTGGAGGGAGTGAGGTCCAGTGAGTCGGAACAGGAGGGGGCTGGGAGGTAGGATGCCTGGGTTCTATGCCTGATGCTTGGGTGGAGTGGGTTCTAATGGTTACAGTGAAGGGGGCTGGGAACCAAGGCGCCTGGGTTCTGTTCTCATCTTGGTGGACAATGAGTGGGGGAGTCAGGAGTTGTGAGTTCTGTTCCTCTCTCTGCACCTTACTCCTTCTCAGGTACCCTCGCTGTGCCTCAGTTTCCTCCCAATACCTGAAGACAGGTGCAGTTATAATTAAGACTCTGAGTGAGCCCCATACACACCAAGTTCTGTTAATTTGCAAACTGGATACAATTAACTTAGGCTTGAATAGAGACTGGGAATGGATGAGTCATTACATAAAGTAAAACTATTTCCCCATGGTATTTCTCCCCCCCCACCCCACCCCACCCCCCACTGTTCCTTTGATATTCTTGTTAACTGCTGGAATTAGCCTACCTTGCTTGTCACCATGAAAGGTTTTCCTCCTTCCCCGCCCCCCTGCTGGTGATGGCTTATCTTAAGTGATCACTCTCCTTACAGTGTGTATGATAAACCCATTGTTTCATGTTCTTTGTGTGTGTGTATATAAATCTCTCCTCTGTTTTTTCCACCAAATGCATCCGATGAAGTGAGCTGTAGCTCACGAAAGCTTATGCTCTAATAAATTTGTTAGTCTCTAAGGTGCCACAAGTACTCCTTTTCTTTTTGCGAATACAGACTAACACGGCTGCTACTCTGAAACCAAGTTCTGTGTCACTCACAGATCCACACACACAGCAGTGAATGGAGCAAGGCAAGGGAATTTGCTTTATTGACTCTGTAAGCAGAAAAGTGTCAGCACATAAACAAATATGAACATAGAGGAACCCGCTCGCTATCCTTGCTGGCTTGTCACTGTAGGAATGGCAGCAGGGAGGGGATGAGGATGGGGATGGGGTGGACAGCAGCCTATGTTACTGCTCCCCATGCCACCAATGGTAAACCTGGTCCTTCAGGATTTCTGTGTAGGTCCCTGCAGCTGATGTGGTTTTTTCATAGATGTCCCTGGGAAGGAAAGTGAAGAGGAGGAGGAGACGCCACGTGAGACGGCTGGATCCTGGTCCCTGCAGGATGGTCTGCACTGTCAGCATTGTTATTAAATACAGTCCATGTTAGAGTAAAACCAGCACCAAATCCAGCCATGGAGCCCTGAAAATCACTGACACATGGGCCCTGCTTCCTATGCACCCTAGGGCCCTTTCATGCCATACGGGCAGCATAGAGGGGCTTCAGATAGGTGTGGACAGCTGCCTGTTAATGCCCCCTGCTCAGAGGACCTTCCCAAATGGGATAGAATGCCATGTTGGAGCCATAGCATCCATCTCTGCTTCCCAGAGCCCAGAGAGAGCCATGAGAAGCAGAGCATAAGAACAGCCATACTGGGTCAGAGCAAAGGTCCATCTAGCCCAGTATCCTGTCTTCTGATAGTGGCCAATGCCAGATGCCTCAGAGGGAATGAACAGAAAAGGTAATCATCAAGTGATCCATCCCCTGTTACCCATTTACAACTTCTGGCAAACAGCGGTTAGGGATACCATCCCTGCCCACTCTGGCTAATAGCCATTGATAGACCTATCCTCCATGAACTTATCTAGTTCTTTTTTGAATCTTGTTATAGTCTTGGCCTTCACAACCTCCTCTGGCAGGGAGTTCCACAGGTTGACTGCGCGTTGTGTAAAAAAATATTTCCTTTTGTTTGTTTTAAACCTGCTGCCTATTAATTTCATTTGGTGACCCCTAGTTCTTGTGTTATGAGAAAGAGTAAATAACACTTCCTTATTTACTTTTTCCACACCAGTCATGATTTTATAGAATTCTATCATATTTTGCTGGAAATGGCCTACCTTGATAATCACTATAAAAGGTTTTCTTCCTTCCTTTCCACCCCGCCCCACTCTCCTGCTGGTAATAGCTCATCTTAAGTGATCACTCTCCTTACAGTGTGTATGGTAACACCCATTGTTTCATGTTCTCTGCGTATATAAATCTCCCCACTGTATTTTCCACTGAATGCATCCAATGAAGTGAGCTGTAGTTCACGGAAGCTTATGCTCAAATAAATTTGTTAGTCTCTAAGGTGCCACAAGTACTCCTCTTCTTTTTGCAGATACAGACTAACATGGCTGCTACTCTGATTCCCCCCTTAGTCATCTTTTCCGAGCTGAAAAGTCCCAGTCTTATTAATCTCTCCTCTTATGGCAGCCGTTTCATGCCCTTAATCATTTTTGTTGCCCTTTTCTGAACCTTTTCCAATTCCAATAGATCTTTTTTGAGAAGTGGCAACCACATCTGCACGCAGTATTCAAGGTGTGGGCGTACCATGGATTTATACAAAGGCAATATGATATTTTCTGTCTTATTATCTATCCCTTTCTTAATGATTCCCAACATTCTGTTAGCTTTTTGACTGTCACTGCACACTGGGTGGATGAGTTCAGGCAACTATCCACAGTAACTCAAAGATCTCTTTCTCGAGTGGTAACAGCTAATTTAGACCCCATCATTTTATATGTATAGTTGGGATGATGTTTTCCAATGTGCATTACTTTGCACTGATCAACATTGAATTTCATCTGCCATTTTGTTGCCCAATCACCCAATTTTGTGAGATCCTTTTGTAGCTCTTCGCAGTCTGTTTGGGACTTAACTATCTTGAGTAGTTTTGTATCGTCTGCATATATTAAAGCAGCTACACCAGTGCCTGAGCTGGACCCTGCAGAGTTTCAAACTTCAGGAACCACAAAGGCAGCTTTAACCTACCTGCCAGAGGGCCTGGCCCAGTCACACGAAGGAAGTGATTGGGAATCAGCCCTCAGGAATGGGGAGGGGCTGTTAGGTCACAACTAGTGCATGCTCTTTGCATCTGTGTGCGCCCAGGATTGTAGCCCACATGGGACTCTCCAGGACTTTGTGGCACCGACAGAGCAAACCCACTGTCTGTGGGGAACCAGAGACCACCACCTCTCAAACCACTCCCTCTGGGGGGGTGTCTGTTCCACGTAATGCTGCCTGGAAATATTGGCCACACTGGTGGCTTCCTCCAGATTTAATCTCTGTTTGTGTAACACTGACAGACCCCGGTTGTCAGAGGGCAGGATCAAACTGGGACCTATGGAGCTTAGTGCATGAGTCTGTATCTACCACATGAGCTAAAAGACAACTGGCTCTTAGCTAAGGCTGTAGAGCAGACTCATTTTATCTCTCTAAGTGGTCTTGGTGCCACTATATGGGACAAAACACCATACCCAGGAGGGGTGTGGGTTACACTTGCACTCTGCCTTCCCCTTACCAAGATTTGATACTGTCCAGCCAGCCCTGGACCACTGAGTTCAGCCGTTCCCAGTAACTCTTGGCAACCTCCTGGATCTGGAAGAATGAGTCCTGAGCCTCTCGCTTCTGCAGCCGATAACTGGCAGCCTCTGCAGAGACAGAAAATGGGGCTCAGGTTTCTCTAGGGGAGGAGGGGCCATGCCCAGGGAGGTAGCTGCTTTTACACTGGTATTGGAGAGAAAGGAGACAAACATTGGCCAAACTGGACAGTCTCTACATAAAAGAATAAATGGACACAAATCAGACATCAGGAATGGTAACATACAAAAGCCAGTAGGAGAACACTTCAATCTTCCTGGACATTCAATAACAGGTTTAAAAGTAGCCATCCTTCAACAAAAAAACTTCAAAAACAGACTGCAAAGAGAAACTGCTGAGCTACAATTCATTTGCAAACTTAACACCATTAATTTGGGTTTGAATAGGGACTGAGAGTGGCTGGCTCACTACAAAAGCAATTTTCCCTCTCTTGGTATTGACACCTCCTCATCAATTATTGGGAGTGGACCACATCCTCCTTGATTGAACTGGCCTTGTCAGCAATGGTTCTCCTTCTCTTCATGTGTCAGTATATTTATGCTTGCATCTGTAATTTTCACTCCATGCCTCTGAAGAAGTGGGGTTTTTTTACCCACAAAAGCTTATGCCCAAATAAATCTGTTAGTCTTTAAGGTGCCACTGGACTCCTCATTGTTTTTGTGGATACAGACTAACACGGCTACCCCTCTGATACAGGAGACAAACTGGAAAAGCTGAATCCTCGTGATCCCTTGATGTGCAAAGCACCTGTCACAAATATCCCAGTACCATTCTTGCACCACGCAAGATGCTGAACATGCAACAGCAAACACTGGCTGGAAGGGGGTTTGTGTTTAATGCAGAAGGGAAATCAGCCTAGTTCCGGCTGGACAGATGAAAGCCTCCACTTCTGGTGTGTGAGTGACATGCTAAACACAAGCTAGGAGAGGCAGCCATTGCTCAGATGAACCACAGAATCTAACACAATGTTTATCAGCCACTGGGTTGCAAGCCCCAGAAGGGTCTTGACAGGCAAATGAGGGGGGTTGTGGGGCATTGAAAATTGTATTACAATTCTAAATTGTGTTGTAGTGGGGTACAATTGCTTTAGGGCAACTCATTCTGTGGCTAGCAGAGAACTGGCGTTTATTCGCATGAAAAAATTTGATTCAAATTTTTTCTTTATGTTCATTCTCCTGTTTTTCATTTTTTAACTGCAACTTTGTTGTTATTGATTTTTGGCTTTCAGTTGTTAAGGACCAAAAAATCATCAGTTTTGGGGAAAAATCCAAGAAATGTCATTGAAATTGGACATTTCCTTGGAAATTTCTGTTCTAGCGAAAAAAAATGATTTGGGAAATTTTTTTGAAGAAAACCATGAAGAGGAAGTCTAGGGCTGAGCAGCCCCTAACTCCAGGAAAAGCTGGGGGAGTGCCAGGAGCTCAGCAACTCTGAAAATCAGGCCCTAAAATCAGCAGCCACTTTGGCAAATATTGGGCTGCGTCCTCAGGTTTTCCCTGGGCCTGGATACAACCCCTAGACAGTAAATGGGGAGGAGGATGAATAACGTGCTCTGGAGTAGGGGAACTCAAGGAGACATCATCTCTCTAGACATCATCAGGAGGAGTTTAACCTGCATCTCCGGGTTCAGGGAATCTACCACACTCCAGCATCTCTTACCGGTGCAGAGAAACAACAGCAGGATGAAGGCCACTGCAATTTTCAGATCCATCTGCCCCATATTTGCTGGAAAATAAAACCCTCAGGTTAATGCCACTTTCTCCCTCTGTACTGGGTGTGTGCACAGAAAGTCAGAGTGGACATTGCTGAGCCTAGCCCCTTCTTCCCACCCTCACTTATTGCACTGGGGCCGAGCTCACACCAGTGGACATCAAGAATGGCAAATGTGGTAGCTCCCATCCAGCCCACACCCCAGGCCCACAAAGCTGGCTCAGGGTTGTTCCCTACTGCATAGTTCCTGGAACACTGTTGGGATTCCCCACCTGAGTCACATCCATCCAGCCCAGCCTCCTACCTCTATCAGCAGCACGCACCAGGTAGGCATCCCCACCTGACTCTGTGAGAGAGGGGGTGGCTCATGCCCCATAGCAGGGCGGTGCCAAACCGCTCATTTTTTAAATCCTTATCACAGCTCTGGATATTCATGTTCTCCATAGGAACGTCCCATCCTCGTCAGAATCCTGCTGAGCTCTTGTCCTCAGTGCCATCTTGTGGCAGGGAGTTCCACAGGCTTATTATGCACCTAGTATTTCCCTGTCTCATAGAGTTTAAGGCCAAAAGAGACCATTAGATCATCCAGTCTGACCTCTTGTATAGCACACTCCATTCAGTTTAATCCAGACATTCGTCTATTGAGTCCAGAGACTTTAGTTAAACCAAAGCATCTCAGTCCTCAGGAGACTAAACTGTTGTGTATTCAAGGCAGTGACCAGGAGACACTAAGGTGCCAGCATCTTCCTGGGAGATGATTCCCTGTGCTGCCCTGTGCCCAGTCCTGCCATTTGCACCTGCAAAGTGGATGGGAACCCTGCTAAATTGGGATGGGAGCTTTGCCCCCCCCCCCCCCCCGCACACATCTAAAACACAACACAGGGCATGGGGTGCAGATTCAGACATTCATTGATTTGAAATCCAGCAGGGAGTCTGGCCTCCTGCATAACCCCGGCCAAAGCCCCTCCCAGTAACTCGTGTATCCTCCTGGACCTGGGTAAGCCAGAGCGATGGTTTAGCTGAGATGTCTGTGCTTTGTTTACAGACATCAAGGGACGGGGATCCCCATATCTGTCCCCAGTCCCTCTCACTGTATGGTTACTGGCCTGAATGTATCTAGCTTCCAATTCCATTGGGCTGGCAGGGGGATCCAGGTCCTGGGGTGACTAGGGACCATACCTGTCGTAGAGAGCGTGGCTCCTTCCTGAGACTCGAGCAAGGCACGGAAACCTACAAACCAAATAAAACATGTACAGCTGGTAAAGGAGAAACAGAACCTTGGGCTCGCAGGCCAGGGAAGTCAAGCAAACCCCTTGGGGCTGCGTGCTCCTAGGAAAATCCCCTGTCGGGCCCCAGGCTCCTAGCCTCGAGAGGTGGCTGCTTCCCTCGTGGCTTTTCCAGGTCAGGATGCAGAGATACAGGAGGAGATATCAATCCAGAGAGGGCAGCCCGCATGAGGTTGCTCCAGCCCCCAGGCACTCTTGGAGCCAGGGCATTACAGTCCAGGCTGAGAGGCAGGCAGGCTGTATGACCCCACAGGAGAGGTACTCACGGGTGACTGGAGGCTGCTGCTCACTCTGGCTCCAAGGTCCTGGCCAGCTCATTTATAGAGTGTTTGTGAAAACTCTTAACCCCCCTTTCCCAAAAGCAGATCCATCAATGACACAACCTCACCATCCCAGGTCAAACTCCAAGCAAACACAGCCAGGCCTGGCCCTTTGACCTAAGAGCAACTGATTGACCAATGCCACACAACCCCCCCACCACCCTATGTCCCTAGGAGTGGGTCTGAGTCAGAATTATACTGACTCAGTGAGTGGGGAAATTCAGCCCCATGGAAACCCCCCACCACTCAGCAGGCAGCCTGTGGGATCTGCCCCTCCCTCACTCCCCCCAGATGGTCACCCTACTTCCCCACCTGCTCAGCCTGCCTTTCCCCCGCACCTTGCCTCCCCCCAAGACCCTACTCCAGGGCCCCTCAGTGGAACCTCAGAGACCCCCAGACCTCTCAGTGGAACAAAAGAGCCCCCCAACCCCCTCCACCCCAGCTCCTTCTCCCTGGCCCCCTCAGTGAAACATCAGAGACACCTTCTAGGCCCTTCAGTGGAAGCACAATGTTTTCTACACTCTCCTGGAGGGGGCTCTGAGCCTGGGGCTCAGTGTTGTCCAGAGCCCCCCAAAACTAGCCTGACTCAAACAGAGCAGATTCCAGCCCCAGAGACTGCAGCCCAAGGATGACCCAGCCAGGCCTTCCATGGTGAAATTCGCGCTGGTTCAAGGGGGCAGCCTAGGCCACAATTAACTCCCATACGGTCTAGGAAATCCTTATGTCCCACTTCAGCCCCACGTGCTGGGCCTCTGCCCTGGGTGGGGTGGCCTCATCCCCTCCTGCTGAGTGATGCTGAGGCTATTTGGTTTCCACACCACTTCCCCCAAACCTCATCCCATTAGGGGATTTCCCTGGCATGGGCATTATGGATGTGCAGATGCCGCTTGTGTGCACAGATGGGCTAAATAGCCAGACTGCTCTTGGTGATTTACGGCACATCTTCACTGGCAACATTAAAGTACTGCCATGTGGCTTGTGTAGGGAGAGAGAAAAACCACCTCCAGCGCTCCCAGCTCCCAGCGCTGGTGCACTGTCTACACTGGCACTTTACACACTGAAACTTGCAGTGCTCAGGGGGCTGTTTTTTCACTCCCCTGAGTGAGAAAGTTGCAGCGCTGTAAAGTGCCAGTGTATACAAGCCCTTAGTAATGCATCCCTCCTCACAGCATGGGCTGACAGTCAAGACTCCTGGGTTCTATCCCTAGCTTTGGAGGGGAGTGGGGTCTAGTGGGTTAGAGTGGGCAGGGGGTGTCCTGGCTCACTGTGTGACCTTGAGAGAGACAGGGCAGGTGAGGTAAGTGATCTGTGCAAGCTCAAAAGCTTGTCTCTTTCACCAACTGAAGTTGGTCCAATAAAAGCCACTGAGGTGTCTCTAATATTCTCGACCAACATGGCTATAACAACGCTGCATGACCCTAAGAGAGTCACTCCAGCTTCCTGTTTCTCAGGGTCCCTGTGAAATTACACTCCAGCCAGAAAGGCTGCAAAGATGCTGAGCATGTGCACTGTTTTTAAAGGACACCTTTGCCCGTTAAGGCTGTAGGCTCTTCCTTGAATCAGATAGGCCTACCCATGGGAGCGCTAGCCTAGCTAGCATCAGCTACAACGGTCGTCAAGGTGCAGTGAGGGGTTTCAGCATGAGCTGCTGGGTGTAGGCTGCAGCCCGGGGTTTCTAGCTCACACTGCTGCTTCTTCAGTGCTAGTTTAGCGGGTCTAGCTGGATGAAAGCTAGTGCAGGTAGCTCTACTGGAGTGGCAGTAACACCTCTTGAGTGTAGTGTAGATATTCCCCGAAACTAGTAGCCAGAGCCTGGGCGACACAGACCAACAGGAGAGCCCAGGTGGGGCTGTGGAGGCCCATGGTGCTAGAGGCAAAGCTGCAGAGAAGAGGGAGCGTCCTGGAACCTTCAGACTTTTCCCCAGCTTCTAAACCTGGAATAATAATAATCGTGCAACACAAACACTCTGGGGGACAGATCAGTGTCAATATATAGTGCGGGGGCATGGATCAGAGAAGGCACCAACACCACTGGAAGGGTGAGGGAATGGAAAGGTACAGCTTAAAAGGAATGATGCATCCACACACACCTCCACCTCCCATCTACCTACCTATCTATCTCGCTAGCTAGCTAGCTACCTCCCTCTCTGGCTGCCTTGCATCATATTATCAGATATCTGCCCAGGAAGAGGCTTTGTTTCCCCCTCCCCATTGAGAATTGCAGGGAATCCCCCATTGATCTGCCCTTGTTGGGACAGTGGGTGCTCCTGGGAACTGCAGTGCACCTTTGTAAATCTGCCCCTTTTACTGCTTCCCAGCTGCTGCCAGCCATGTGCAGAGCCAGAATTTGTGTTAAGAAAGAGGGTGATAAGCAGCTAGTCTCCCTTCTGTGTCCCAGTCATGTTGCTGTATCGCCTTATGCCTCCAGTGCCTTCCTCTTATGCCTCTCCTCCAAAGAGCGCCAGGGCCATTGTCTCAGTGGACACTATTCCACTGAAGCCAGGAGCCCAGCAAACAGGAAGGGTGATAATGATACTGAGCTCCTTTGTAAAGCACGGTGAGATTTACTGGTGAAAAGTTTCAGAGTAGCAACCGTGTTAGTCTGTATTCACAAAAAGAAAAGGAGTACTTCTGGCACCTTAGAGACTAACAAATTTATTTGAGCATAAGCTACAGCTCACTTCATCGGATGCGAAAAGTGCCACAGAACAGTGAGGTATTATTGGTCTCTCTCTCCCCCTGCACAGCTGTTCCTCCCGCCATCCCATCCTAGAGCTTCCCATGTGCATGGGGTTCTCACCCATCAACAATCCCTGTACTGCACATAAGAGTGCCTTCTCGCACAGACACCATCAGGGTTCACACTCCCACCACCCTCTTACCACAGCTCCCTTCTGTAGCCAAAGGGGCAATTCAACACAGCGTGCTCAGTGCAGCCCAATTCCTGCTATTTGCCTTGCCCGTGTGCGAAGGAGTGGCAGTCCTGGGCCAGGGTGCCCTGCACACCCAGACCAGGATGACAGCCCAGTCCCAAAGAGCTGACAATCTATCAGCTGCTCTGAGCCTTTCTCTGCACACACACACCACTTTAACTCTGCCTGTATATTGAAAGTGGTACAATACACACCCCTGCCGTAGAGGCAGGTCTGGCAGCATAAAGGAGCCTGTATAGCTGTTCTCTTATGGAACGTGAATAAGCCAAATCAGGACAAGGCACCATTATAGTGATATAACTGCACCCACATTAGGGGTTGTACTGGTATAACTATCTCATTAAAAACCCCAAATTAAAGCTACTGGTGCAGAACCTGTGTTTGGAACAGGCACTCCAAGCAGAGACACTGAGGTCAGCTTCTCTCTGACAGGCTGCTGACATCTGGGGTGGTCCAAAGGGCTGTTTATTTAAGTATCCCGAAGAATGAGGTTGCTGGGAGCTAAACTCCCGCTCCCAAGGTCACTTTGCTCAGAGCTTTTGCAATATTTGCTCCTGGTAACTTATCAACCAGCTTTTCTGGATCAGTTTAAAACACAATCACATGGGTCACAAAGTGATTTACAGCAGCTGAGGAGCTGACCCTCCCAAAGGAGCCCTGTGATCATCTCCGCAGACCTGCTTAACCCAGGCCACCCCCAGTGACTTGTGGTTAGGGGTGCCAACACTGTATTGCCAAAACAAGGGACTGTTTTCTTAGCCTCCGTCCTCATACTCCTCCTGATATTGTTATCATCATTATTATTAATAATAATACTAAGCACGGCTCACCTCCATTCGCCAGGGGTGTTTCTTGCTGCTTTTTGCAGCACCCAGCAACTCCCGATCTTATTGGACAGAGATGAAAAAATAAAGGCTGACCCTCGTAATGAGGGAGTGTTGGCAGCCCACCTTGGGGGTGAACTGAAGGCTGCTGCAAAGTGCAAACCCAAACTCACTTCTCTGCAGTCAATGTATGCAGCAGGGCAATGGAGATGAGATGTTGGTGCTGGATCTAAGGGCTTGTCGACACTTACAGTGCTGCAGCAGCACACCTGCACTGCTGTAGCTCTTAGCAGCTTCTATGCTACCTACACCAGCGGGCGAGCATCTCCTGGCGACGCAGGTACACCACCTCCCAGGACAGGAGAACCCCTCCTGTCGATATAGTCTACATCGAGGGTTAGGCCAATCTAGCTATGTGATGTGGCTCATAAGTTTGTAGTGCAGATCGTGGCTAAAAAGACCCCTTTCCCACCCCCGTCTTGATTTAAAGTGACACCCCTAGATAGGTTGTTCCAGTGGCTATTCCCTCACACTGTTACAAATCCCTGCTTTGTTTCCAGTTTGAAATTTTCTCACCTTGACTCTCAGCCATTAGATCTTGTTCTGCTTTGTTGGTGAGTTTAGAGAGCCCCCTAGTGTCCGGGCTCTGCCTTTTGTGTCAGTATTTATTGTGTCAAATATTTTACGGTGAGATTCACATACAGTAATACCTCGCTTAATGTTGTAGTTCGGTTCCTGAAAAATGCTTCTTTAAGCGAAACAATGTTAAGCGAATCCAATTTCCCCATAAGAATTCATGTAAATGTGGGGGGTTAGGTTCCAGGGAAAAAATTTTCAAGAAAACCAGTATGTTAGCCCTAGAATGCTAAAGGCCCTTTTTCCTACAAGCTGGGAAGGGGTTACTTCGGGTCAATTAGGGACACCTGAGTCCAATTAAGGGTTGCCTGAAACCTGTTAAAACCACTCTCCTGAGGGAGGGAGACAAACTGCACAAGGCTGGAGGCAGTAGGGAGATAGGCTCCTCCAGTGTGAGGGACTGTGCTCCTCCCCATAGGGGAGACACCCAAAACCCAGTTCCTGTTTAGGGGAAGGACTGACACCCCGGGGCCAGTGACAGGACAACACCTGCCCCAGTGAGGGGGCCAGGGAAAGGTATTCCCCTTTTGTTTCAGTGCATTATAGACTTTTCCCCTTAGTTTGGTAGAGGAGCACTCCTCAGGCCTGCCCAAAGCCCTTCTGGGAAGACTCTGAGAAACAAACCCCGAAGAGGGAAGATAGACACTCTCCGGAGTGGGGCTGATTTACTTCAGGCAAAAGGGGTGCCTTGCCACAAATAAATGAATATATAGTATGGGTGTGTGTATGTGTATATACACTATACATTTTAAACAAACAATTTATTACTGTACACAGCAATGATGATTGTGAAGCTTGGTTGAGGTGGTGAAGTCAGAGGGTGGAAGAGGGTGGGAAATTTCCCAGGGAATACCTTACTGCTAAATGACGAACTAGCACTTGGCTGAGCCCTCAAGGGTTAACACGTTGTTAGTGTAGCCTCACACTCTACAAGGCAGCCCGAATGGGGGAAGGAGACACAAATGGCAGAGAGAGACAGTGACACACAGTGTGTGTGTGTGTGTGCGTGTGTGAGAGAGGGAGGGACAGACACACAGCACACTGACCCCACTCTAAGTACGCTGCCTTTTTAAGTAGCTCAGCAAGTTGAGACAGCTGCTGCTGCCAGCAAGCTCCCTCCAGTCTGAGCCTTGTCGTGTCCCCACCCCTGCTCCATGGAGATGAGGTACAGGAGTGGGGGCAGGAGCAGGGGGAGGGGGACACCCTGACATTAGTACCCCTCTTCTCTCTCTCCCTCCCACCGCACAGCAAGCAGGAGGCTCCCAGGAGCAGCTCCAAGGCAGAGGGCAGGAGCAGCACATGGCAGTGCGGGGAGGGACAGGGGAATTGCCGGCAATTGGTAGCCTGCTGGGTGGCTGCTGCACAGGGAACTTAGGGGAGCAGGGAGCTGATGGGGGGCTGCCGGTCCACCCTAGTTCCAAGCCCCCACCAGCTCGCTCCAATGGGCTGCTCTTCCTGCAAGCAGTGGACAGAACAGGCTGCTGCCAAGCAACGTTATAAGGGAGTGTTGCGCAACTTTAAACGAGCATGTTCCCTAATTGCTCAGCAACCAAACAACGTTAAGCAGGACAACGTTAAATGAAGAGTTACTGTACATTCCAACCCTCACTCCCCATACACTCGCCCCTCGCCACTTTTGCCTAAATGTCTGTCTTTAAAAAAATAACCCTCTAGCTTGATTAATAAATACTGAGCCCAAAGGGACCATTAGATCATTTAGCCTGACTTCCTGCATAACACAGGCCAGAAAGCTGCCCCCAGTTACCCCTGTGGTGAGCCCAATAACTCGCATTGGACTAAAGCATCTTCCAGCAAGGCACCATCAAGGGACGGAGAATCCACCACTTCCCTTGGGAGTTTGTGCCAAAGGTTAACTACCTTCACTGTTCAAATTTGCACCTGGTTTCTAATTTAAATGTGTCTGCCTTTAATTTCCAGCTGCTGGGTCTTTTTCTGCCTTTCTCTGCTGGATAAAAGACACCTTTAGTACCTACTATTTTCTCAGTCTCTGTGAATGTGCGTTTATACCTTGATCAAGTCACCCCTTGCTAGTCTTTTTAATCAGTGAAACAGATTGGTCCCCTTCAGTCGCTCCCTGTGAGGCTTTTTTTCTAGGAACAGTTTTGTGTATTCGGATAATTTTTGCAGCTATTTTTTGCACCCTTTACAGTTTTTCTGCGTCCTTTATAAAATGTGGCTACCAGAGCTGGAGAACGGTGGCCACACATGTATATGGATCTATGCTATATAGACCAGAACTATATACGCAGCATATAAAATACAAGATTGTAACAGTGACAGGGATGTACAGGAAAGGTCCCAAACCTCTGCTGTGCCCTGCAGTTAGAATCCTGTTCTCAGGCCCAGAGAGGTGACAAACTGGAGGGAATTCAGAGCAGTGGCACAGATATCACTGAGCTTGAGCTGTTAGCAAAGACTGAAAAGGCAAAACCTGCTCAGTTTGGATAAGGGACAGGTAAGGGGCAGGGGAGCTGACATGAGAGGCCATGTGAACTGCATGAACACCAGGTACCACAGAATGATTTCAGGTGATCCATGGGACAAGCAGGAGGGGGCACTGAGAATAACAGGACGGAAAAAGCAAAGTGAGACTCAGAGAATTTTGAGGCCTCTCCCTAATGAGCATGTTCTGTGCAGGAACGACCAAGCAACCCCTGGATACAAACCCAGCACTAAGGCAATGAGCATTTATTCATGGCTACAAAAAAAGCAATAAAAAACAGGAACTTGGGTGCCAACCCTGAGTTCCCCTCCCAGCATGATCTCTTCAAAGGGACCAGTACCCCAAGAATTGCCTGTGAGCTCTGCAGAAAAAATCCCCTCAGTCAGATCTGTCCCTGGAAAACTTCTCATTGAACTTCTCCTTTATCTTCTGGAATTGCTCAGAGAACCAGTTCCTGTAAGACAAGGGGAGGCAGCGGCAACATCAGCCAGTGTGTTAGGATCCTGCATTTCCTCACCCCCCACCTCCACAGATGCTACTACCGGGATGACTGAGGAGTTTGTAAAGGGGGTGGCTGAGAAGCCCGGGGCTTTGACCTTGTGAACAGTGCAAAGCTGCCCTGATTTTTGACACTACTGTCTAGGAGCAGCTAACAGAGCCAGCATCCCTCTGGGGACAGAGCCTAGTAGATGCTGGCAAATCTCAGCAGCCACCTGGTCATTATTGTTAATTACAGTGATTTTGACACATGATTAAGGAATGGGTGTTTCCTTTCTAGTGTAGGTTTCAGAGTAGCAGTTGTGTTAGTCTGTATTCGCAAACAGAAAAGGAGTACTTGTGGCATCTTAGAAACTAACAAATTTATTTGAGCATAAGCTATTAGTCTCTAAGGTGCCACAAGTACTCCTTTTCTTCTTTCTAGTGTAGCCGCCTCTCCTGGGAGCTGTGAGGATAATGAGGCCAGCTCAGTCCCAACTCTGAACTAAATCGTACTAGTTTATCTGCTGCACCTCTCAGCCAGCTGGATTTCACCGCACTTCCCATGGGATTGCTTCACATGATACATTATTCATATTTCAGTAGTGACCTAGCTCAGAGGCCCCATAGGGCCACCAAGCGCTGCACAGACCCTGACCAAGATCAAGCTTCCATCCTGCCAGCACCGCACCGGCCCTGACTGAGATCGGGTGCTCCTGTGCCAGGTGCTGCGCACACAAAATGAGCACCAGTCCCTGCCTCAGCTCCGAGAGGAGAGATCTGTCTCAAGTGTGACCAATGCAGTGACATCTGCCTGAGTCTGCAGAAAGCCCAAGGGGGATCTCATTGAGGAGTTAACTCTGATGCTCAGCAATGCTAATTTAAATGTCAACATCATTTACAATGTCATCTGTCCTTTGAGACCAGAGCAGGGGGGTCATGGCACTGCACAATTGACTGGACCTGATTGTGTGGGTGGGCTGCAGCATCTTCCCCCTCCCCCCAGTACAAACTCTTCCTGCAGCTTCCCTGGTATGCCATTTCAGTCTCCCAGCCAAGCCTGGAACAGGCCCCATCTCTGCTTAGCTGCTGGTGACAGTCTCAGTCACACTGCCACACTGAGCCCCTGTGACTCACCGGGTCTTTTCGCTCAACTCGCTGTGATCCAGTTCTTGGAAGGCAGCTTTGGTTCTATCTGCAATGCTGTCAGCAAAGGCCTGCAGCCTGTTCTGGAACTTCTCAAACTTTTCGGACAGGGTTGCCTCTGTCGGTTGAGCCTGAGCAGAGTCTGAAAGGGAGACGGAGAATGCCTACACTTGACTCACCACACCCGTGCAATGTGCCAGGGCGTGTGTTTGTGTGCGTACACATGCAATGTGCTGGAGGAGGAGGGGTGTTTGTGTGTGTGCATGTACAATGTGCCATGTGTGCAATGTGCCAGGGGTGTGTGTGCATGTACACGCTCAGCTCTCTGTGTCAGTACAGTGCCCAGCATGATGGCGTCCTGATCTCATCATTCTGTGCCTTGAAGGTGTTTCTCCATAGTCTCTGAAACACGCTTGTCACGGGGCGAATTCTCAGCCCTTTTCACAGTTAGCTTTCCTGCTTCTGGTACCTGGCTCTGGAGCCCCTGGAAGACTTTGTGTTGCTTGAGATTAATGACCCTTGATCCCCTTTAAATGCCAGACCACCCATCGCACTCCCTCAGCCCTGCTCACCCCAGACTTCCCCAGCAGCCAATGGAGATTTTAGCTTTTTTCAGAAGTCTCAGGGTTACTGTTTGGTTCTGGCAGCTCAGAAATGTAATTTGACTCAGATGTGGAGCTGCTCCTATTTGTGGTTTTACACACACACGGCACATTGCACACATGCATGCACACACACATCCATGCACACCCTGGCACATTGCATGCACGTGCACACACACATGTCATACTGCAGATGCAAAATGCATGGCCCTGGTTTCGATAAGCCCCGCTGTTGCTGACAAGATCCCAGGCATCCCTGAGCCACAGTTATTTATAATCTCTACTGAGGTGTTGCTAGGGCAGCTGTTGATCCCATGGTGGCGGGCGCTGCATGAACATGCAGCAAAGATCAGTGCTGCCCACCGTGGGCGAGGCAGAGACAGGATAGACTGGTCTGACATGCTCCCTGCTTCTCACTCACCCTGGCCCACACCCTTCCCCCGGCTCCCTCCTTCCCCTCTTACACGCACAATCTCCTCCCCCAGGCTCTGAGACCCCCATTGCCCCAGCTGTGTTTCCCTGAGGAATCGGGGCTCTTACCTGCCAGGACCGTCAGAGCCATGAGGATCAGAGAAATGGACACCGCAGGCCGCATGGTCACTGGGCTTGGTGTGTCCCTGTGCAGGGGGGGGAGGATGTGACCTCGAGACTGGTCCCAAATGCACCGACCTACCCTGGGGAAGGGACCTAGCCAGTGCCTCTGGCTGCAGGTTACATAGCCCTCGCCGAGACACCCACCCAACCCCACATGGACCCCACTGCCTCCCCTCCACAGACCCCACTCCTCCCCTGATCCTGCAGTGCCCCCCCCCCCCCGCACGGACATGCCACAACCCCACATGGACCCCACTGCCTCCCCTGAACCTGAATTAGTCCCATCTCCCCCTGCATAGACACCCCCCCATCGTACATGGACCCCAACTGCCTCCCCCTACTCCCACCCCCCACATTATCATGCCCTCCACAAACACCTCCATGAACCCCACACATCCCACAAACCTTCTCTCCTCTCCCTTGGTCCTCTCTGCATAGTGCCCTGTTCCTTGCAAGAATCTGTCTCTCCCTCCACATTCCCCGCCCCACACATACGCCACAGGGTCCCTGCCTGCCCCATATCCTTTGGGGAGGTTAGGTTAATGCCAGAGGGAAGTGGGTTCTTCCACTCAGGGAGTTACAGCCCCAAGCCTGCAATCTCCTCAAATGCATCCCCCAGATCCCTCTCCCCGTCCTCACTCCACTAAGCTCCCTGCCCTCCCCACCAGGTCCCCCATCTTGGCCAACGAGCCCCCATTCCCCTCTTTGTGCACCCCTCCAGACCCACTGCCTCCACACGCTACCCCAGCCCCACTCACTGCAGCTGGAATTAAGCAATCTCCGGAGCTGGGATGCAGCTTCCCGAGCTCCAGCTCCCTATAAACCATCCTGCCTCCGTCATCCGCCCCCTCTGCCTGGTGGGGGGGGAACCTGACCCCTCCCTCCCTGCTCTTCCAAGGCCTCTTAATTATTAGTCTGTGCCATGTGGAAATGAAAACCCAGCTGGGGAGCAGCCGGGGATGGGGGAAGAGCAGTTATTACAAATCAAGAGGTTCATGGCCATGCCTAAGGACCGCCGAGACCAAGGCCCCGTTGTGCTGAGCGCTGCACAAACAGCATGGGGGACAGGGCTTTCCAGACAGCCACAGAGTGTGGGAAGGGGGTCGAACACCCCAACCTGTGACCAAAGTACTGGCCTCAAATGGCGTGTTCATGGTGTCTAGTCTTGGCTGTGTTTAGTAGGAGGAGATCAGCTAAATGAGAAGAAAAGGGAAGGGGGTGGGGGGAAAAGGCAGGGGTGGTGAGGGGCAGGAGCGGAGTGAAGACAGGAAAGGGGAGTGGGGATGGAGCAAACAGACAATCAGCATGGGGCGGGGAAGGGCCAGTGTGTCCCTCCAGTGCCTAGTTTGGGGCGCAGACCAAGCTACCCCCTCCCCCCAGGTGCAGCAGGGTGGGGGGTCACACCCAGTGTGTCAGCTGGGATTCCCTATTAGTATCCTCCAGAAGCGCCCATTTAGCTAGGGGGGCTTACACTAGTGCCCTTGGGGATCGCCAGCCCCACGTAGGCTAATCGCATGCGCCGGACCCCGAAGAAGCAGGAGCTCAGTTGAAAAGTCATGAAGCTGTAAACCCAATACCTGTTGGGCTCTGCTCCCGTTATTGTCTCTGTGTTGCCTTGTGCTCCCCCCCCCATGGTAGTGTCTCTCCTCTGATCCTTGGACTGTAAGCTCCGTAGGGCAGGGACCAGCTCTTTGCTCTGGCTGTGCAGCACCTGACAAAACGGGGCACTAGGGGTGCCTGAGCTTTGTGATAATAAAAATAATGATAATATTGTGCCTTTGCCCCATGGGCAGCATCAGCCTCGTCCTAGTGGGTGGGGGTGGGGGCTGAGATGGGCCAGACAAATTGGGAAGCTGGACCTCTCCTTGCCATGAGGCCACATCCCCCTCCGTGGCCGTGCCCCTGGCCAGCTCAGAGGCCAAAGTGCTGGCTGCTTGCAACCAGTAAAAGCTGCCCAGGTAGAGGGACCCGGCTTCGGGGCCAGCAGAGTCCTGGGGAGCAGTGACCACAGGGGGAGGGTCCCAGGAACCTGGGCCAGAGCGGCTCAGTCCTTGTTTCTGTGGGAAGCCCCAGACCCTACTGCCCTGGACAGCACGCCCCGGTGAGTGGGGACACAGGCCACCGCGGGCTTACTTCTCTGCGGCTGCTGGAACTGGGTGCGCAGTCAGCAGCCCCTGCTCTCGCTGCTCTGCCTTCAGAGCTGGGCAGCTGGAGAGCAGCAGCTGCTATCGGGTGGGGGGGCGCTAAGGCAAATTTTAGGTGGCTATAGCACCCACAAGTCCCTCTGCCCTGAGCACTGCCTCCTGCTTTGCCCTCTGGTGTCTGAGCCTGTATTGGTACTGGTACTTTTCTCCAAAGCCAGGGGGCCAGAAATGTACTGGATTTGTTTAAATTAAAGCCAAGAATCTCCCATACATCACAGGACTCCAGGAGCTGGAGATGTAAGAAAACACACCAAATTCTGCAAGCTCGGGAGTCATTTCAGTTCAGCTTCATCCATATTTTTACCACCTTAAACAAACCTACTGAAAACCACAGCTTCAGTGAAACTGATGCCACTTCTGCAGAGAGAGATGGACACAGACAGACGGACACAGCAGGGCGGTTAAAGAAAGTCAGTCAGGCCAGGATAAAAGAAAAAGTGCAGTGGGAGGGAGGGAAAGGGGCTCCAGGGGGCAGGGGCTGGGATGGTCCCCTACAGTCTATTCCTCCCCGGGGAGTGGGGGGGCCTCATCCCCTACAGTCCATGCATGCCCGGGGGGGGCTATTATTATCATCAAGAGTTGATGCCCGCCTACAGGGACATCCCCTCTAGTCTACCCACCCACCCCCTAGGGTGTCGAGATGTCCTGATTTTATAGGGACAGTCCCGATTTTGGGGTCTTTTTCTTATATAGGCTCCTATTACTCCCCCCACACCCCCTGTCCCAATTTTTCACATTTGTTGTCTGATCACCCTACCACCCCCGGGGCAGAGGGCCAGGCAGTGATGACCCAGCCAGCCCCACCTGCAGATGCTCTCTCTGAGCCAAGGCCTGTGGACCCTTGGAGCCTTTGGGGACAGACCTAGACCCATTTGGCCAGAGTTGCACTAAGAGCGTTCAGTGCTTGCCGCTGCCAGGAGCCCTGTGAACTGAGCCAGGCTCCTGCTGGTTTGGCCTGCGTCTGCCTTGGGCAACCTGGTTTAGGAGTGGAGGTGGTCTGGCTGGAGAGGCTGCTAGAAACTCCATGTCAGCTGGCCCAGCAAAGCCGGAGTGATGGGTCTCCGGACACTTCCCACAGGCAAGTGAGTCCCTGCGCTCACACCCCGCTCCCCGCCCCCCCAGATCTGGGGCTCCCAGCCCTTCCCCCAGGAGGGAATTTCCCACCCTCCCCCAGCTCACAGAGCCCTAACCCTCCTCCCTGGGAGGGCACTCCCCTAGTGTTGCCAACCCTCCAGGAATTGTCCTGGAGATTCCAGGAATTAAAGCTTAATCTTTAATTAAAGATTGTGTCATGAGGAAATCTGCAGGGATTCGTCCAACCAAAACTGGCAACCCTACCATCAACCCCCCACCTCGCCCCCTCCTCCATCTCTCCCCCCCTCAACGCCCACTGTTAGGACTTGTTTCCCAACAGCCTTTCCCAAAGGAATCTCTTTTTTGTCTCCTCTGCAGCTGCCTCTCCCTCCCCCTTTCCCTTCCTCCCCCCTCAGGCATTTGCAGTGTTCAGCCCCTCTGCACCAGGGGAAATTCCTGTGACCAGGAAAAGGAAATGCACCCCATGCTGAGCCCGAGTCCTTCCCCCACTGGTCAGTTCCCCACCCCAGGAGATGCCAGCTCCATCACTGTCTCCGCCTAACTCCAGTTGGGCTCCCCAGGCTGGCAGCAGCACAAAGGGGTCCCTGTGGGGCCTGGCTGGGAAGAGCCCTGCTAGAGCTGGAGATTATCTGCGTTCACTGCTCTGAAGCTCAGTTCATCCCCCAGCAGTCGCACACACTCTTCTCCAGGCTGCTTGAGTTCTGCCTGCTAGGAACCCCTCCTGGCAAGGTCTGTATCGCCAGCTCCTTATTTTCTTATAAGCAGCCTGTATTGAGAAATGCTTTGTTTTTGCTGAGAAACCCAATTCCATCCTCCCCTCCCTGGCGTTTTCTTTTTTCAGCTTGAGGTTTCGGATTGTGAAAGCTCAGGCAGCGGCTGAGTCATTCACAAGCCAACCCCCAGTGCTGGTTGCAAAACAAAGTCAGATGGCACCAGCACTTTCCAAAGGCTTGGCCTAGAAATGCCCCAGTTGGGTCCCAGTGCCTGATGTTCCTAAGAAAACCCACAGCCCTGGGCTATAGCAGAGGCTGGGTGCTCATGTAACCTACACACCTCCTGGGTGTGGTGTTGTGTCCCATCTAGCGGCACTGAGACCACTTAGAGAAAATGAGTCCGCTATACAACCTTAGTTAACAACCAGTTGGCTTTTAGTTCCTGCTGTAGAGGCTCATGCACTGAGGTCCCAAGTTCGAACCTGCCTGCCGACAACCAGGGTCTGTCGGCATTACACTCATAGAGCCTGAGCTTAAGCCCAGATGGGACCATTCTATCCAATCTAAAACAGGCCACATTCTTTCACCCAGTTCCCCCTGCACTGAGCCCAGTACGGTGCCTCTCTTCCAGACAGTGGCAGCAGGTGTCCCAGGCCCTGCATGTCAGATTATTAGTGGACAGAAAGCTGTCACGTGGAACCTGGATACAGTTTAAGTTGAACCGGTTTTATTTACCCACCAACAGCTAGTCCTGAAACAGTGGTGGGCAAACAATACATAGGGAAAGCCCTTCTCCCAGGAATCACCACCAGCTCCCTGGCTCCCAAAGCTGCCTCTATGCAGAATTTTGCATAGTCCCAAACTAACAGCCACACAGCATATCTTCCCAAGAGTCAAAACTTGCTCCGACCCTCAGCACTTGGAAGCGTGTGTGTGTGTGACAGTGGACCCTGGTGATGCCTCTGCCTTAGCAATATCAGCCACTGTGAATTAGCTGTTTGCGAGGTGGCTTTGCAGCTGCTGAGAACAGGAGAAGATAAAAGCCTGTGCCCAGCTCTCTGCCCCACTGTGTGGTTGCTCACACCAGAAAAAGGAAGTGCATCCACTTCTCACTAGTGTAAACTCAGGCCTATGCTGCCCAGCTAGCCCCTGTTCTGAAGGTAAAAACGACGAGGAGTCCCTGTGGGTTTACTGATACAGACTAACACAGCTACCCCTCTGAAACCTGTTCTGAAGGTGTCACTTCTGTCCAGTCTTCTCTGCCAGGGCACAGTGAGTGCAAAGCACCAGCAGGTGAGACCAGTAGCAACTGCCAGAGATGTGAGTCACTGTGGATGGTGCAGAGGGAAATGGCAAATTATGCCCAAGGAAGGGCATGGGGGGCAGGAAAGGCATCAGGCTGCTGTCTGCATGGAGCCACAGCTGCCTGGCACAACCTATAATGGGGGTTGGGCGGTCACGCCAGAATCAGCAGGGACATTTCATCCCCAACTTGTATGTGGAGCCCAGAAATGAGAGGGTCTGTTTACACAGGGACCTCCTCCCCCAGCACTGAGATGAAGCCTAGGGCATGGGGGTTGTTTATCCAGGGTCCCCTCTTCTGGCACTAAAATGCAGCTGCCTCTGGAGTGGAGCCTGGGGGGCTGTTTATACAGGGTCCCCTTGTCCTGAGCTGAGTTGCAGCTGCCTGTGGGGTGGGGCAGGGCATGGGGGGCTGTTTATACAAGGTCCCCTTGCCGTGAGCTGCCTGTGGGGAGGGGTGTGGGGCTGTTTAACAGTACAGAACACCAGCCCTTTGGGAGACAATGTGAACTTAAACCCAGCTGAAACTGGAGGCAGAATGGAATTCCTGAATTAGGGCCAGATTGTCAAAGGCACTCCGCACCCCACCGGCTCACATTTGCATGCCCAAATGACATGAGCTTAGCTGGAATAACAAGGCTAATAAAGGCTGCTGCTCTCCTAGAAAGTGTGGGCTGAAATGCTGAGGCAGGAGCGGAACTTTGGTTTGCCAGAGGAAGTTTCCCTGGGTGCTTAGAAAAGTTGCAGTTGTGATGAAGCCAATATAAATGTGTGTAGAACAGTCACAGCTTAGGCTGAGAGGCTCACAGGCAGCTGTGCTCCAGGGCACAGTGGGGGATGTTTATAACCTATGTGTGCTCATTCTCTGGGTCTCTGGTGTCACAAAAACAGCTTGTTTGTTTGCTGTTACAGTAAAGGGAGAAGGAACCTTTTTAACTTCCACCCCACACCCCAAAGAAACCATCCATGGAGCAGACCTGCTGCAGTGGAAGTAGGCGGGGGGAATGTGTTCTCCAGTGGGGCAGGAGCAGAGCTGGGGAAGTCTTTTGAAACACAATGGACCAAATTTCATGCTGATGTAACTCCCCTGGAGCCAATGGTGAGAGACCTTACCCAACAGACTTGGTTGTGAGGGCTTAGGGAGGGATCAGGGTGGGGCTGGTTAGCAGCATTTCCCACTGAAGGTGCTGGAAGATAAGCATCTGGTGCAAGTCAGAACCCAGAGAAGCCCAAGCTAAGGGCCGTGTCTGTGTATGGGGGGTTGGGAGCATCTGTTGGGATCCCGAACACTGCTGGGAGGGGGGATTCAGAGGAAAGCAGCAGTGAGTGTTGGCAGGTAGGCTGGAGGTTTGGCCATGCCCTGCTGCAGCACCAGTTTCTGCTGAATACATCAGATTAGTTGAACTAATACCATGTTTACAGTGGATTGATAGATTCTAAGGCCAGATGGAACCATTCTGTTCATTTAGTCTGACCCCTTGCATAGCACAGGCCACTGATCTGTCCCACAATGATTCCCCGAGAAGAGCTATTAGAAAAACATCTTGGTTTAAAAATTGCCAGTGATGGAGAATCCACCAAGACTCTTGGTAAATTGTTTATTGGTTTATTACTGTCAGCAGTAAAAAATGTGCATCTTATTCCCCATCTGAAGTTACCGAGCTTCAACTTCCAGCCACTGGAGTGTGTGAGACCTGAGGAGCCCATTATTAAATGGTACGTACAGGCTGGGATCAAGTCACCCCTTAACCTTCTGTTTGGTATGCTAAATAGCTTGAGCTCTCTGAGTCTTTCACTACAAGGCAGGTTTGCTAATTCTTTAATCATTCTCATGGCTCTTTTCTGAACCCTCTCCAGTTTATCAGTATCCTCCTTGCATTGTGGGCCCCAGAACTGCACACGGTATTCCAGCAGCGATCAGACCTGTGCCAAATACAGAGGTAAAATAACCTCTTTACAGTCCTGCTGCCGTGCTCACATCCATATGCCAGCCTGGACAGTAGACGGCAGGAAGGGGGCCAGATCAGACAATTCTGAATGGAGCAATGCAATGGGAGGACTTCTTGCACCTGTGGCCCACAGAACAATGCCAGTTGACCAGGATCTGGCCCCACTGACTTCAGTGGAGCTACAGCTGATTTACAGCAGCTGGGGATCTGAATGTGTGTGTCTCATAAATTTAGGTCATAAAGAAGAAAAGGCCCCTAGTATCTTGTGCCCAAAGCAAGAATTTATTTAGTTACAGGTGAAAGCACTGGCGAACACAGGAGATCTAACAGTGGGGATGGGATGGGGCATCAGGTTCAGCTGTGGTTAGAGAGGGGAGAATGGGATGGGCAGAGGTTATCCCCTCTCATGTCTCCAGGACGTGTACAAACGCAACTCAGGGCCAGATTCATGGTTGCCCTGAGTCTTGTGGCATCATTTCCACCAGTCCCAAGTGTGAATGCAGGGTCAGAGTGGCAATGTCTATGCACTGGGGTTCATGCACAGGGGCAATGAAGAACTGGGCCCCTGCGGGAGGTCTGGAGCAGGCTTAGCAGGTGAAGTGACTCATGCCTGTTTGCGCCGGAAGTCACAGACCTCTGCAGCTAGCTTGGCATCAGTGGGCAGGGCTGTACTGTGGGGGACCTGGGAATGCAGGCCCCTGGATTGCCAGGGCTCTGAGCTGTTGGGGGGCCACAGTGTGGGCTGAGCAAGGGCTGTTACAGCTGGAGTTTCCCTTGCAGCTTCTCCACCAGGGCCTGTAACTGGGCACTGACATCCTGCAGGAAGGGTGCAAACCACTGGCGGACCTGCTCAGCAGCCTGGTCTAGGGAGCCCCACACCTCCTCGGCCTTCTCCTGCAGGTGCCCATGCAGCTCCTGTGCCCGGGTGCCCAGGCTATCGCGCACCTTCTGGCTTTGCTCACCCATGGCCTGGCTCAGGGCTTCCAGACGCTGCTGTCCCTTGTCACGGATGCTGTCAATTAGAGGCTGCAGGCCCTGGCGCACGGCACCCACCCGCTGGTCAGTGTGGGCCTGCACCTCGCTGGCATAGGCGGCCATCTTGCGGCGCAGCTCCTCAGCATCTTTGCCCAGGCGCTTGCGCAGCTTGCGCAGGTACATGCCAACTCGGGCCCGTACCTCCTCCAGGTTTTGGTCGAACATCAAGCGCACGTCGCCCGTGTACTGCACCACCCGGCCCTTGGCCTCCTCCATGTCGGCCTGCAGCTTCCCTGTCAGCGCTGCTATCTCGCTGCCCAGACGCTGCTGTGCCTCCTGGGCGTAGGGGCCAAACCGGGCCCGCAGCTCTTCTGTGTACACCCCCACTTCAGCCATGGTGTCGGTGATCAGCCCGCTGGGGAGGGAGCGGGGAGTCAGAGCTGGGGCGTCTTGGCTTGCACCACCCCTCTCCCCCGGCCACGATATTGTGATGAGCCCATGCAAGGCTGTGGTGACGCCCATCCAAACCCCACTCTCCATCAGGGCATTGAGGGCTCCCCAAGGATCCCACATCACCCCCTCTGTGCCCCGGGTTGTGGCCTTTGTCTGGGCATCTCCCCATATGGTCCTCTAGGAATGCTCCTAACCCACCATTACTGCAAAGCAGCAGCAACACCCACAGGCGTGGTGTGCACCAGCCAAACACGGTGCTTCTCAGCACAGCCTGGCACCCAGCACTTAGCCAAAGCCCGGCATTTTTCCCAACAAAGATATCGCCCTTTCCAGGGGGACACAGGCCCCTGCAGCTTTGTGGCCTTGCCCCACCCATCTTCACCCACTGACACTGAGCCGCAGGGTCACTCACTCCAGTTCCTTGCTGAGCTGGGAGCTCTTGATCTGGGCGGTCACGTTGTCTGCGGCGTGTCCCACCTTGGAAAGGTAGTTCCAGAAGATCTTCACGGCCTCTTCCCACTTAGTCTTGGGCTCATCCTGGACAAGCGGGTTGGCCTGGCAGCCTGGAGGGGCAGAGTTTGCAAGTAAAGAGTCGAGTCTGACCTCCTGTGTAACCCAGGCCATTGCTGCCCTGGAGCCACACAGGGGGTCAGACCCAGTGCCCATCTAGCCCAGTGTCGTATCCCTGGCCAGCCCTGCACAGACTGATTGAGATCAGGGCCACATCATGCCTGACGCTGCACAGACTGATTGAGATCAGGGCCCTGTCATGCCAGGCGCTGCACAGACTGATTGAGATTAGGGCCCCGTCGTGCCTGGCGCTGCACAGACCCCCACTGAGATCGGGGGCCTCGTTGTGCCAGGCGCTGCACAGACCCCCACCAAGATCGGGGGTCCCATCATGCCGGGCGCTGCACAGACTCCCACCAAGATCGGGGACCCCGTCATGCCGGGCGCTGCACAGACCCCCACCGAGATCGGGGGCCTCGTTGTGCCAGACATTGTACAATACACACAGTAGGAGACAGTCCCTCCCCGAAAGGGTTTACCAGTCAAAAGAGACCAGACAAGCTGTGTGAGGTTGTCTTCACAGCAAAAGGTGGTGTTTTTACAGTGCAATAACTAAGACAAATGAGGGATCACCAGCCTGCTGTACAATCCTGTTGGAGACAAGGCACCTGGACTGTTTACCGGAAGGTAGCTAGGCAGGTCAGCACTGCACCCTGCTGCTGGTTGACTTCATGGTAAAATTACAGTCTTAGCTTGGCCTTTACTGCGTGGTGGTAACAGTTGGTAGTAATAGCTAACATGGGTTGGTTCTCCCACTGGAAAACACACCTGCTTTTGACAGTGAAGGCAAAGCCTAAGTGACTCACCCAGGGTCATAGGCAAGTCAGTAGCAGAGCTAGGGATAGAACCTAGGCTCCCTGGCTTCCAGCACTAACCCACCAGACCCCACTCCCCTCCCAGAGCTGGGGATAGAACCCAGGAGTCCCCACGCAGGACCCTACCCACTGGGTCACATCCGATGAAGTGAGCTGTAGCTCACGAAAGCTTATGCTCAAATAAATTTGTTAGTCTCTAAGGTGCCACAAGTCCTCCTGTTCTTTTTTTGGGTCACATTGCTGATTTACACCAGGGTGCGTGAAAAGGAAACCAGTCCCCATGACTCCAATGGGATTACTCCTGATCAACATCAGAAGGGGAGTTTCCAACCCTGCCCTGGTGGGGGAGATGAACTGAACGAGCCATTTACCTGCCAGCAGGGTTGCCCCCAGCAGCACAATCCAAACCTTCATGGCTGCAGCTTTGCCTGCAGGGAGAGAAGGAAGGGGCTGGGGTGAATGAGCGCAGGAAGCGTGGGACCTAACAGGGGATACAAGCTAGGGCACACAGCATGTAGGAAGCCAGGTTCAACCACCCCTGTGCTAAGGAAAGCCCTTGCCCCTCTGGGCTGCATCCACTCTACCCCTAATCCTGCCCCTCAGCCGTCCCTTCTGGGCTGCCGCGCATCCATCCTCCCACTCCTCTGGGCTGCATCCTGCCTGTCCAAAGCCTGTACGTTTCCAGCCTCTTTGAGGCTGCAATCCCCAGTCCCTCCCACCTCTACTACTGCCCCACACCCTCTCCTCTGGCTTACACCACCCCCTTACTTCTTAGGGTGTATCTCCATTGCCCCCTGCCCTCACCTCTGCTGGGCTCCTAGTCCTGGGCTGTAAAGTGCCACCAGCCCCACTCGCTGCATTATATACCCACGGGGCGGGGGGAGGACAGAGCCAGCGCAAACTCGCCAATGCAGCTGGAGGGGGCGAAGGTTACTCTCCCTCCCCCCCGCATGGGGCCGGACAGCTTCCCCTTTGGAGAAAGTGTTAACCCACTTCTTGCCGGGGAGGAGGAGGGAGACAGACAGACACAATCTCTTTCCCTCGTCCTGCATAGTCTGCCCCACCCCACTGGGTCTAGGACCCCTGTCTCTCCTGGCGATCGGATGCCGCACAGGGAGGGGGACAGAAGGGAAAGGAGAGAGGGCCCCCCACTCTCAGAGACAGACACTGCCGGCACTAGCCCCCTCTGCATTTTTGTCCTGTTTTCAAAGGAGACTACAAAGTGTCCAAGTGTCACAGGCTGGGGCAGGGGGACCTGAGACTTTTTTTGTGGGGGGAGGGTTGCTGAGATCTGGGGCTGAGGCTGTGGGGAGGGAGGGGTGCTTAGACCTCGTGCTGGGTATGTGTTTGTGAGTGTGTATGGGGGTGTGCTGAGACCTTGTGCTGGGGGGGGTGCAGAGACCTTGTGCCAGCGCTGAAACCTTGTGCCCTGTATGGGGGGGAGATGCCGAGACCTTATACCAGGTGTGTGTGTGTGGGGGGGTGCTGAGACCTCATGCTGGATTGGGGGGCACTGAGACCTCATGCTGGCTGTGGGGGGCATGATACTTCATGCTGGATTGGGGGGCACTGAGACCTCATGCTGGATTGTGGGGTGCTGAGACCTCATGCTGGCTGTGTGGGGTACTGAGACTTCATGCTGGATTAGGGGGGCACTGAGACTTCATGCTGGCTGTGGGGGTCACTGAGACTTCATACTAGATTGGGGGGCACTGAGACTTCATGCGGGATCGGAGGGTGCTGAGACCTCATGCTGGCTGTGGGGGTCACTGAGACTTCATACTGGATTGGGGGGCACTGAGACTTCATGCTGGATTGGGGGGGCACTGAGACTTCATGCTGGCTGTGGGGGTCACTGAAACTTCATACTGGATTGGGGGGCACTGAGACTTCATGCTGGATTGGGGGGCACTGAGACCTCATGCTGGCTGTGGGGGGGTGATTTATGAAATCTCAAGAAAAGCCAGAGTCTGTGGTGCTGCTGCTGTTTGGGAGATCTGCTCCTCCCCCCGTGCATCTTCCTGGTCCAGCAAATAGAGAGGACGCTGCTCCGGGTGGGGGGCCCCAGTCCTTTGGGAAGAGTTGGAAGAACTGGGTCACCTGAGGCCCCAGAAGACTGGGTGCTTTCTGGGTTGGTAACCACACGCACTGCTCCTGCCAGAGTCCCTCGTAGGGTGGGGGTCCTGGTCAGCTCATTAGCATGCATGTAGGTTCTTTGTTTTTTTTCTGTTATGCTTTTACCTTAAGACAAATGTTGGCTGCTTACAAAGAGCTGGGTGGCACCATGGGCTGCAGGGATCCCTGCGCTACCCGGCTCTGAAGGGAAAGCAAGCAGGTGTGCTGGGAAATGGAAGTGAAGGCAGGGAGGTGTGCAGCCGGGAATCTCCATCTCAGAGGGCGAATGAGGTGGGTCTCCATCCAGAATGGCAATGGCCAGGACATCCAATTGCAGTTGCCCTGAACTGTGACAGAGAGCGCCGTTCCCCCCACCCCCTCACCCACAACTGCCACACTGGGGTCAGCACTGACTGAGACGGGTGAGCACCCCCTCCCGAACCGCCACCCTGCTCCGCACAGCACAGTGGCCCATAGTGCCACGCTGGAGCATCCGAACCAACACTGACTGCCCGGGAAGAGCGACCCACTCCCTGAGCGTGTCTCCCATCGAAACGCTGACCCAGGGTAACCCTGCATAGCACTGCGAGCCAGGTTCAGGGTGATGTCATCACGGTACGTGGTGACATTGGCAAAATGACTTCAGGGTTTGTTTTTCCAAACAGATAAACAGAAAATTGGTTTCCAGACCCACTTGGCTGGGACCTGCCCTGCGGCTGTAATTATATATTAGAAACTTATTTGCATAACAAAGGCTGACTGTATTAAACGCTGTTGGTTTCTGGGTTAGAGGTTTGTGCAGAGCCTGGAATAACACAGTTGAACATGCCTCTTCCTTTCCACGAGGGATTATTACATGCTGTATCAGGCAGTCCGAAATCAGGCTCTGTCGCTGGATGCCCCAACTTGGCACCCTCCCGGTTTGCTGGGAAGAAACTACAGGCCAGTAAATGTCTCCAGCTGCAAAGTGGGGAGGGAAGGTCCCTGAGGCTACAGTTTGCTGTCAGTACCGCCCTGTGGCCTAGGCCTTATCTGCTGCCAGTTGACCTCTGCACGGAGCCTCAGCGCTGTTGTGTCAGCAGAGGACTCTGCTTCTGATCATAGATCACTGGGCTCCAACCTCTGCGCATTCCTCTGTGGTGTGGAGCCAGGATTTCCAGCCTGTTTCTGCCCCTGCAACTCTTTCACCTGAACTCCTGATCCCTTTCCAGTCCCCCTTGTTAAACTGCATTCCTCGATCCAGCTGCAGGCTCATCTCCTTCCCACATTCCCATCCCACTTAGGATTCCCCACCTGACTACAAATCCTCTGCTAGTGTCAACAATCCCCCTTCCCCGGCATCATGGGTTCCCTGTGTCCAAGTGGAGAGGAGAGAAGACAATAAATATACAGAAAATGTGTTTTGTAGCATGTTTTACCCACAGATCTGGGGGGGGCAGTTGGCATCACCACCCCCATTTTAAAAGGGTGGGTCTGTTGAGTGGCAGACAGGTGATGTGACTTGCTCAGTCACACAGCAGCCAGATTCCCAAGTCTCCCCTGCTTCCTGCCCAGAACCAGAGGCAGAACCCAGGAGTCCTGGCTCTCATTCCTATCCCTATTCTAACGCGCTAAATCCCATGCCCCTCCCAGAGCCAGGGACAGAACCCAGGAGTCCTGACTGCCAGTCACCAACCCTCATTTGAACCCACTAGCCCCCCATGCCCCTCCCAGAGTTAGAAGCCCTGACTCCCAGCACCTTTGCCAGGTTCTGCAAAGACACCCAGGGAGCATCTGCACTGCAGCTGGGGCAGAGAAGGCTTCGCAGTACAAGCCGACAGACAGACACTAACTCTGCTGGAGCTAGTGCACCAAAAATAGCCTTGTGGGCACTGTGGCGCAGACAGTGGCTTGGGCTAGCTACCCAAGAACCAGCCTCCTGATCCCCTGGGCATATTATATGGGTGGCTAGCCTGAGCCACTGTGTGTGCTGCTAGTGAGTTAGCTTGAGCACAGCTAGCAGGTGTCTGGCTACCCATGCTGGGAAGCACCCTCCCAGCTGCAGTGTAGACACACCGAGGGTCCCTGGGCCCTGCCTAAAAGAGTTTACAATCCCAATGGGGGGAGGCGAAACAGGCCCAGGAAGGGGAAAGGACTAGCAGGTCAGTGGCAAAGCTGGGTAATAGGTCTCCTGGCTCCGAGGCTGGCGCCCAACCCACTGCCTCTATATCAAGTTTTCTGAGGTTCCCTGTTCCGAAGTCCAGATACTTGTGGGGGCCTGAGCCCAGCTCTGGCAGCAGCAACCTATTTCTGCCCTGGGTTCCAAGCTGGAGGCAGTTTGGGAGAACCCGTAGCAGAGATCAGCACTCCCAGTAAACGAGTCAGCAAGGATGATTCATAGTGAGAGAGCAATCATGAGACCTGATCAGAGCTGGGAGGGAGAGGGGCCTGCAGTGAAGCCACCAGCAGCATGTGCATTGCATTAGTCTGAATGCATCCGATGAAGTGAGCTGTAGCTCACGAAAGCTTATGCTCAAATAAATTTGTTAGTCTCTAAGGTGCCACAAGTCCTCCTTTTCTCCTTTTCTTTTTGCGAATACAGACTAACACGGCTGCTACTCTGAACCCTGTCATTGCATTAGTGTCAGTGCATTAGTCTGAAACCTGTCAATGCATGTTATTATCCTTATATTTCTGTGTTACTGGTAGTGCAGGAGCCCCAGCCATGTGGCAGGCACTACAGTACAGACACAGAACAGAAGGACAGTCCCTGAGCCAGTGGAAAGGGGCTGCAAGAGGGGCAACAGAGAGCCAGCGACGGTCACCTTAGAATCATAGAATCATAGAATATCAGGGTTGGAAGGGACATCAGGAGGTCATCTGTCCAACCCCCTGCTCAAAGCAGGACCAATCCCCAACTATATCATCCCAGCCAGGGCTTTGTCAAGCCTGACCTTAAAAAGCGCTAAGGAAGGAGATTCCACCACCTCCCTAGGTAACCCATTCCAGTCCTTCACCACCCTCCGAGTGAAAAAGTTTTTCCTAATATCCAACCTAAACCTCCCCCACTGCAACTTGAGACCATTACTCCTTGTTCTGTCATCTGCTATCACTAAGAACAGACTAGATCCATCCATTTTGGAACCCCCTTTCAGGTAGTTGAAAGCAGCTATCAAATCCCCCCTCATTCTTCTCTTCCACAGACTAAACAATCCCAGTTCCCTCAGCCTCTCCTCATAAGTCATGTGTTCCAGTCCCCTAATCATTTTTGTTGCCCTCTGCTGGACTCTTTCCAATTTTTCCACATCCTTCTTGTAGTGTAGGGCCCAAAACTGGACATAGTATTCCAGATGAGGCCTCACCAATGCCGAATAGAGGGAATGATCATGCCCCTCGATCTGCTGGCAATGCTCCTACTTATACAGCCCAAAATGTCATTAGCCTTCTTGGCAACAAGGGCACACTGCCTACTCATATCCAGCTTCTCGTCCACTGTAACCCCTAGGTCCTTTTCTGCAGAACTGCTGCCGAGCCATTCGGACCCTAGTCTGTAGCAGTGCATGGGATTCTTCCGTCATAAGTGCAGGACTCTGCACTTGTCCTTGTTGAACCTCATCAGATTTCTTTTGGCCCAGTCCTTGAATTTGTCTAGGTCCCTCTGTATCCTATCCCTACCCTCCAGCGTATCTACCTCTCCTCCCAGTTTAGTGTCATCTGCAAACTTGCTGAGGGTGCAATCCACGCCATCCTCCAGATCATTAATGAAGATATGGAACAAAACTGGCCCCAGGACCAACTCTTGGAGCACTCCACTTGATATCGGCTGCCAATTACACATGGAGCATTGATCACTACCCGTTGAGCCCGACAATCTACCCAGCTTTCTATCCACCTTATAGTCCATTCATCCAGCCCATACTTCTTTAACTTGCTGGCACGAATACTGAGACAGTATCAAAAGCTTTGCTAAAGTCAAGGAATAACACGTCCACTGCTTTCCCCTCATCCACAGAGCCAGTTATCTCATCATAGAAGGCAATTAGGTTAGTCAGGCATGACTTGCCCTTGGTGAATCCATGCTGACTGTTCCTGATCACTTTCTGCTCCTCTAAGTGCCTCAAAATTGATTCCTTGAGGACCTGCTCCATTACTTTTCCAGGGACTGAGGTGAGACTGACTGGCCTATAGTTTCCCAGATCCTCCTTCTTCCCTTTTTAAAAGATGGGCACTACATTAGCCTTTTTGCAGTCATCTAGGACCTCCCCCGATCGCCATGAGTTTTCAAAGATAATGGCCAATGGCTCTACAATCACATCCGCCAACTTCTTTAGCACCCCCCGTGCAGCGCATCTGGCCCCATGGACTTGTGCTCGCCCAGATTTTCTAAATAGTCCTGAACCACTCCTTTCTCCACAGAGGGCTGGTTACCTCCTCCCCATGCTGTGCTGCCCAGTGCAGTAATCTGGGAGCTGATCTTGTTTGTGAAGGCTGAGGCAAAAAAGCATTGAGTACATTAGCTTTTTCCACATCCTCTATCACTAGGTTGCCTCCCCCATTCAGTAAGGGGCCCACACTTTCCTTGACCTTCTTCTTGTTGCTAACATACCTCCTGTATCAGAGTAGCAGCCGTGTTAGTCTGTATCCACAAAAAGAAAAGGAGTACTTGTGGCACCTTAGAGACTAACATATTTATTTGAGCATAAGCTTTCATGAGCTACAGCTCATTTCATCGGATATCTCCTGTAGAAACTCTTCTTATTACTCTTAACATCCCTTGCTAGCTGCAACTCCAAGTGTGATTTGGCCTTCCTGATTTCACTCCTGCATGCCTGAGCAATATTTTTATACTCCTTCTTAGACATTTGTCCAATCTTCCACTTCTTGTAAGCTTCTTTTTTGTGTTTAAGATCAGCAAGGATTTCACTGTTAAGCCAAGCTGGTCACCTGCCATATTTACTATTCTTTCTACACATTGGGTTGGTTTGTTCCTGCAACCTCAATAAGGATTCTTTAAAATACAGCCAGCTCTCCTGGACTCCTTTCCCCCTCATGTTATTCTCCCAGGGGATCCTGCCCATCAGTTCCCTGAGGGAGTCAAAGTCTGCTTTTCTGAAGTCCAGGGTCCATATTCTGCTGCTCTCCTTTCTTCCCTGTGTCAGGATCCTGAACTCGACCATCTCATGGTCACTGCCTCCCAGGTTCCCATCCACTTTCACTTCCCCTGCTAATTCTTCCTGGTTTGTGAGCAGAAGGTCAAGAAGAGCTCTGCCCCTAGTTGGTTCCTCCAGCACTTGCACCAGGAAATTGTCCCCTACACTTTCTAAAAACTTCCTAGATTGTCTGTGCACCGCTGTATTGCTCTCCCAGCAGATATCAGTCTCCCATGAGAACCAGGGCCTGCGATCTAGTAAATTCCGTGAGTTGCCGGAAGAAAGCCTCGTCCACCTCATCCCCCTGTTCCGGTGGTCTATAGAAGACTCCCACCACGATATCACCCTTGTTGCTCACACTTCTGAATTTAATCCAGAGACTCTCAGGCTTTTCTGCAGTTTCATACCGGAGCTCTGAGCAGCCATACTGCTCTCTTACATACAATGCAATTCCCCCACCTTTTCTGCCCTGCCTGTCCTTCCTGAACAGTTTATATCCATCCGTGACAGTACTCCAGTCATGTGAGTTATCCCACCAAGTCTCTGTTATTCCGATCACATCATAATTCCTTGACTGTGCCAGGACTTCCAGTTCTCTCTGCTTGTTTCTCACGTTTTACTTATTGGCAGAGCTTGCGAAGATCTGATGCATGACTTGGTATTTCCATGTCTGTCTGTTACAAGGTAACTTTTGAACATTGCACCCAATCACTTCCAAAATTTCAGGGCATTTCTAGGCATGGATGGTAAACTGGAAAAGTGAAACGTGTGGGGAGGGGTGGGGGGAAACGGGGAAGACATGGAGCGCCTGCCATCTGAATAGCAAAGCCAAGGCCTTAAGCCTCTCTGCAACTGACTGTAGATTAAACAGCTGGTTGGTGGTACCATTAACTCCTTCCAGCATAACAAAACCCCTGCCCAGCATCCCAATAGCATGGCACATGGTGACACTTGGATGAATTATTTTCCAGACAAATGATGATGGTGGGGAGCAGGAAGGGCAGCACGCACACAGCCCTTGCACTGGGGGGAGAATGCTGGACCCTGGCGTGGGAGGAGGGGAGAATAGAGGTCTCACAGAAGCCCTGCCAGCTGGGCAACGGGGAGAGATACAAGGTGTCCCTAAAACAGAGGGGGCTCCAAGGGTGCCACTTAGAGGCAGGGGGGAGGAATGGTGAGACGCAAGGAAGCAATGAATTCAACTGATACAAGCAACAAAGTGTTTGACTATCTCTTATTATTATTTTTAATCTATGAATTATGGTAGCGCCAAGAAGCAACCTCATGCACCAGGATCCCAGCGTGCTAGTGCTGTACATTAGGTGTATTATGGTAGCATCAGGACCCTAGTGTGCTAGTGTAACCCACACACACCTCATGGATGTGGTGTTCTGTCCCACCTAGTGGCAACCAGACTACTTAGAGAGAGTTAAATGAGTCTACTCTACAGCCTTAGCTAAGAGCCAGTTGGCTTTTAGCTCATGCTGTAGAGGCTCATGCACTAAGCTCCAGGGTCCCCAGGTTTGATCCTGGCCGCCAACGACCAGGGTCTGTTGGCATTACACTAGTGCTGTACATTAGGTGTATTACGGTAGCACCAGGACCCCCCATGTGCTAGCGCTGTACATAAGGCGTATTACAGTAGCACCATGACCCCGTGTGCTAGGTGTGATTAGATGTTCAGCTGCGTGTGTGTGTGTGTGTTCTCCCTGTGTGCTGCCCCAGCTCTGCGCAGACAGCCGGCTCAAAAGACCTTGAGTGAACCGCCCAATGACCACAAGATCCGTTAAGGTACAATGTCACGAGGCCAAGTTTATTGTCGACAAAGCATGGTAATAGCACCTTGCAGACTCTACAAGGATACTAAGACATGTATGCCTGTGACAATTGACACAGCTCAGGGGCGGGACTTTCCACTGGTCCCTAGGTTGGCAAAAGATACTCCCTCTGAGATACATCTTTATACCCTGATATAAACAAGCTACATATTGCCATCCTGATGTATTTGCGTGAGCACTCTGTGCCTAGCACTTCTTAGGAATCTGTATTTCTGCAATATCAGTCCTGTTCTTGCCAGATTCTGTAAGCAGGTCCTGCTTCATACCAGGCCTCTGATACAAGGGCTTATGTCTCAGGCTCTCTTCCTACTACACTGGGTGCTGTAAATTAGGTGTATTACAGTAGCACTAGGACCCCGTGTGCTATCGCTGTACAGACACAGCATAGAAGGACAGTCCCTGCCCCGCAGAGTTTACAATACATGCATCACGGAGTCCCCGGGCGAGGTTCTGGAACTACTCCATATGAAGCCAGTCAGGACTCTGGGGAAGCCTCCTCTCTGGGAGCAGACCGTCTCCAGGGCAAGAAGCTTACACAGCTTTGACCTTCCTGGGACTGACCTCGGAGCATTCAGCATCCCCTTCTCACACCGTGCACTTCCCACAGCGAGTCCGCACAGGCGGGGCTCCTGGGGAAGCCGGAAGGCCCTGCACCCAACCTCTGCAGTCAGACGTGACTCTCAGCCAGCCAGTAAAACAGAAGGTTTATTAGATGACAGGATCATGGTCTAAACCAGAGCTTGTAGGTACAGAGAATAGGACCCCTCAGTCAGGTCCGTCTTGGGGGGCAGGGAGGCCAGAGCCCCATCTGGGCCTCCCTCCATTTCCCTGGCCAGCTCCAAACTGAAACTCTCCAGTCCTTCCTCTGGCCTTTTTCTCTTTCCCAGACCAAGAGGCACCTGATCTCTTTGTTCTCCAACTCCTTCAGTTGGCACTTTGCAGGGGAGGGGCCCAGGCCATCAGCGGCCAGGAGACAGGGTGTCGGCAATTCTCTGTGCAGACAGCATCACACTGATCCTCTAAGGCTCTGCAACAATCACACAGCTTATCCCACCACCTAGATATTTAAGAACTGCATGGGGAAACTGAGGCACCCACACAGTATTCAGAGAAAACATTAACATTAACAAAACATTCCCACTTCGTCACAACATGACGAAGGTTGTTGTAGGTACAGAGAATAGGACCCCTCAGTCAGGTCCGTCTTGGGGGGCAGGGAGGCCAGAGCCCCATCTGGGCCTCCCTCCATTTCCCTGGCCAGCTCCAAACTGAAACTCTCCAGTCCTTCCTCTGGCCTTTTTCTCTTTCCCAGACCAAGAGGCACCTGATCTCTTTGTTCTCCAACTCCTTCAGTTGGCACTTTGCAGGGGAGGGGCCCAGGCCATCAGCGGCCAGGAGACAGGATGTCGGCAATTCTCTGTGCAGACAGCATCACACTGATCCTCTAAGGCTCTGCAACAATCACACAGCTTATCCCACCACCTAGATATTTAAGAACTGCATAGGGGAAACTGAGGCACCCACACAGTATTCAGAGAAAACATTAACATTAACAAAACATTCCCACTTCGTCACAACATGACAAGAGACAGCAAATGGAAACAGCCGGACAAGGAGACAACGAGACAATAGAAGTCAACATGACAGGCTGTGGTCTGGGCCTGGCCAGTGTCATTTGTAGGCCTCATGGGGAAGGTGAGTGCTGAGGAGGGAGGTGAAGGTGGAGAATGAGGTTGAGACTCGCTTTTTGAGTGTTTATAGGGCACGTCTCCCCATGTGAGGAGCCTATGGCAGAAAGCACCAGGGACATGCTTAGAATTAGGACAGGTGGGTGATGGAAGTGGAGAGCACAGGTGGGGACTGATATTCTGATACTGAACGGAACTGGTCAGGTAGGGGGAAGATATGACATGGAAGGCCATGGAAGTGAAAATAGGTAGCTTATGCTTGGTATTGTTATGCTGAGAGGAACTGGGTTCTGCACAGTCACAGACCTCTGAGACTGGGTGTGAATACACCTTCAATTAATATAACTGTCAGGATACATTAATGACAAGCCCCCACACCTAAAACCCCCTAGAGAGTTTTAAACTGGATGGGGGAAGGGCCTTTTGCCGAGCCCTGGTCCACACGCTGAATTTATGTTAGTCTAATTACGACACTCAGGGGTGTGGAAAACCTGAACGATGCAGTTATACTGACCGAACTCCAGTGGATGGGACGGCTTCTCCTGTGGACAGAGCTACCACCTCTCAGGGAGGTGGAGTACCTACATAGATGGGAGAAGCGCTACCACCCACAGGCATAGTATCTTCACTACATGCTTCAGCGGCGCAGCTGCAGTGCTTGAAGTGCAGACAAGCTCTGAGTATCGTTTGGGGTTTTCATTCCTCCTGCTAGTGCTCGTTTGCAGAAACAGGACTTTGGACACACTGTGAATAAACAAGGCTGCACTCAAGACAATACGGGACTCCATCATGAATTTGTATTCCCAACTGGGACATCGCCAGGGCCCCAAACTTGAATTAGCTTTTTGGGTCAGAGGTAAAAAGAAAAGGAGTACCCGTGGCACCTTAGAGACTAACAAATTTTAAAGGTGTAACACTACCATAGAGAAGAGGAGCCAGCAAAGAGAGGAGAGATAGCCCATTGTTTTGGCCAAAAGACCATGATCTTTGTGGCAGGCAGCATTGTGAATGGATATGAGTGGGGGCCAGACTGCATTTGTCAGGCCATAGAGAAGGCTGCAGCAACAACTGAACCATGAGATGACGGGAGTTTTAGCTTTGGGGATGGAAAGAAACAGTCTCAGATCAGGGCTTTCTGGGCTGCACCAACCCAGACAGTTTCATTTCGGGGGCTGGGAGCCCAAAGCCATACCCCCAGCACTGGACTGTAGACAAAGCTCATGCCCAAGTCATGTGGGGTTGGTGCTGAGGTTAATGAGTGACAGGAGGAGGCGTGGGTGACACGGCTGTTACCCCATCCACTCCCCCTTGGCTCTAACTTATCTCTTTTCTCCATCCAGCCAGGTTCTCCGGGAAACTCCGAGCATGAAGCTTCTCATTGCTGTCCTGTCCCTGGCTGTGCTAGGTGAGTGTGTCTCGGTGCAGCCCCACACCTGTCCCATTGGACGCTGGCTGACAGTGTGTGTGGGGATCTCTCTGCCTGGAAGCCAGGTCTTTTGGGCACCCTCTCCCACAGGAATCAGCTTTGACTTTTCAAGTGGAAATCACTAAAGTATCTGATAGAGACCCAATCACAGGAGCAGGGGAAAGGGGGAGGGAATGCAGCTTGGATTGCAGGGGGGGAGAGGGGAAGAGGGAGGAGAGCAGGAAACATGAATTAGAAACAGTGTAACGGACTGAGCCTTTCCCAGCTCTGGGAACATCCTGATTTGCTAAGCATTCAGCTAGGCACTCTGTTCCCTGAGTCAAGGAGTACCTGTGGCACCTTAGAGACTAACAAATTTATTTGAGCATAAGCTTTCGTGAGCTACAGCTCACTTCATCGGATGCAGATGAAAATGCATCCGATGAAGTGAGCTGTAGCTCACGAAAGCTTATGCTCTAATAAATTTGTTAGTCTCTAAGGTGCCACAAGTCCTCCTTTTCTTTTTGCGAATACAGACTAACACGGCTGCTACTCTGAAACCTGTTCCCTGGGTCCTGACCCATTCAACCAGGCAGAGCTCCTGCTGGGGTGTCTCAGGAGTTTTCTACATGGGATGTTTCTGGCACTTGTCTAACCCTTTAGTATGTCAAACAGTTTGCATCCGGTGTAAGACACATCCAGATCAGAACTGTGGTATGCCTCACGGGTGTGAACGCTGGCTGACTGGAACACTGGCAGGGCAGCGGAAAAATCGCCCCACCTCCCAGTGTAAACACTTTGCACTGGTATAAAAAGCATATTGGAGAATCAGTGGGACCTCAAATAATAATAGGTTTCAGAGTAGCAGCCGTGTTAGTCTGTATTCGCAAAAAAGAAAAGGAGTACTTGTGGCATCTTAGAGACTAACAAATTTATTTGAGCTTAAGCTTTCGTGAGCTACAGCTCACTTAGTCGAATGCATCACGAAAGCTTATGCTTTCTTAGTCTCTAAGGTGCCACAAGTACTCCTTTTCTTTTTTGGGAGCTCAAAGACAGGCAACAAGAGAGAGCCAGGGTCCGGGGAAAAAGCCCTGGGAGGAGAGTATGAAAACACTGGGCCTGTTGTCTAAAAAGGAGACAGATAAAAGGGAATGTGATAAACATATTGTCCCCTCTCCAACGGGCAGCCAATATCTCTTGGCAAGGCCCCAAATCAATGGTAAGAGTCAGGTCTCATTTTTGGTACAAGCCTATTGATTTACAGAGAATGGGCACAGAATTCCTTTTCCCTGAACACAGCAGGAACATACAAGAGCCAGCGGTTTCCTTTTCCAGAAATCCAAGCTTGCCTCTCCACCAGCTGTGTGTTCCAAGGAGCCCTAGCTCTGCTCCCTCCCAGGCCAATGCTAATAAAAACGTCTCTCCCTGTCTGACGGCTTTGTGCCTTTGATACACACAGACATACACAGCTGCTGCCAACCAGTGCCCCATCCCCTGCATTTGCAATCAGTCACTAGGGAAACCCCTTGGCCCACACGGCTAAGCTTCTGCTGAGGCCTTGCCCTGCTGGTGAGTGCCGTGGGCAGTGGCTTCTCTGTCATCAGTTCTCACTACAAAAAGGGGTATTTAGTTGTTCTTTCTGTCAGCCTGAATGAATCAGACAAATGAACCGGGGAAGGCATCTCAGGAGTTCATCTAGTACAGCCCCCTGTGCTGAGTAAACCTAGACTCCAAGTAAACCTAGAGCTCACCAGTGCTAAGTAGAGTGGAACAGTTAACTCCTGTGTCTTACATAGCACACTCCTATTAATACACCCCAGAATGATATAAACCTTTTTTGCAGCTGCATCGCATTGTTGGCTCATATTCAATTTGTGATCCACTCTAACCCCCAGATCCTTTTCAGCAGTACTACCGCCAACCCAGTTATTCCCCATTTTGTTGTTGTTCATTTCACTTTTCCTTCCTAAATTAAGTTTTGCACTTGCCTTTATTGAATTTAATCTTGATAAATTGGAGAATTGGCCAGAAATCAACAAGGTTGTTTTGAATTCTAATCCTGTCCTCCAAAGTGTTTGCAACCCCTCCCAGCTTGGTGTCATCTGCGAGTGTTTAAGCATATTACCCACTCCATTCTCCAAGTCATTAATGACAATATTAACTAGTACTAAACACAGGACAGACCCCTATGGGACCCCATTAGATACCCCCCCTCCAGTTTGACAAGTGCACCATTGATAACCACCCTTTAAGGGTGATCTTTCAGCCACTTTTGCACTTATAGCAATTTCCTTTAAACCAGGGGTTCTCAAACTGGGGGTCGGGATGCCTCAGGGGGTTGCAAGGTTATTACATGGTGGGGTTGTGAGCTGTCAGCCACCACCCCAAACCCCGCTTTGTCTCCAGCATTTATAATGTTGTTAAATATATTTAAAAGTGTTTTTCATTTATGGGGGGGGGGTCACACTCAGAGACTTGCTATGTGAAAGGGGTCACCAGTACAAAAGTTTGAGAACCACTGATATAGACCACACTTCCCTGGTTTGCTTCTGAGAATGTCACATGGGACTGTATCAAAAACCTTACCAAAAAAATCAAGCTATAATCACATCTACAGCTTCCCCTCTGGCCACTAGCCCAGTAACCCTGAAAAAGAAGGAACTGTCTGGGCATGATTTCCTCTTGACAAATCTTGTTGGCTATCCCTTAGAACAGTGGTTCTCAAAGTCTTTTTTTCACGGACCACTTGAAATTTGCTGAGGGTCTCGGCGGACCACTTAATGATCTTTCCAAATGTTGTTTGTACCATTAGCTAACTATTGTAAACCGCTTTGGATAAAAGCACTATATTTAAAAAAACTCTTAATAATTAATGTTTTTTTGTTTTACAAATAAAAGCATGCAACTCATATTTTAATATCAGTAGTCTTACCTTTCTAATGCGATGGATGTGCCCTCTCTGCCCTTCTGTGGCAGACCCCAAGTTGGGGCTGGAAGGAGGGGGGGTCTCTCCCTCTCTCCCCAGCTGCGGCAGTCCCCAAGCTGGGTCTGGGAAGGAGTGGG
This sequence comes from Dermochelys coriacea, assembly GCF_009764565.3. Taxonomy (NCBI): domain Eukaryota; kingdom Metazoa; phylum Chordata; order Testudines; family Dermochelyidae; genus Dermochelys; species Dermochelys coriacea. The sequence continues at coordinate 11,752,462 of NC_050091.1, forward strand.
GTCTCTCCTCCACCACAGCAGCCACACAGCTAAGGCTGGGAAGGAGGGCTGTCTCTCCCTGGCAGCCACAGCCCTGGAGCTGGGGAAAGTCGCCTCTTTCTCTGGCCGCCGCAGCCCTGCATGTCCCAAATTCCTCCCACCCCCCTCTTCTCACCCCACTGCCCCATCCCACCTACCCCCTATTCCCCCCAAGGCCACCCCCTCACCTTACATGTGCATCTTCTCCAGGGTCCAGGCACCTAATTAGTGGAGCTCGCGGACCACTGTTTGAGAACCTCTGCCTTAGAAGCCTGTTATTCTCTTGGTGCTCAGCAGGGTGAAGGGTGCTCAGGGAACTCATCTCCAATAAGCAGGATTCACAGGTGCATTTCTATGGATAATCCAGAATGACCATAGTTAGAGACTTGGGAGGTGCATAAACCCAGCTGCCCCAATGCTAACTATTGGGGTGATGAGGAAAAATACCAACATCTGCTACTGCGGGGTTCTTGCACATTCCCCTGAGCCACTGAGTGCCAGCTTCTAGATATTGGCCTTGACAAACCATGGGGCTGATCCAGTCTGCCAATCCCAGTGTCCCAAAGCCTTATCAGGAGTCTGTGGCAAAGTGGGATAGAAGCCAGGAGTCCAGGCTCCCAGTCCCTCTGCAGTAACCCCTAGACCCCATTCCCCTCCCAGAGCTGGTTGGAACCCAGGAGTCCTGCTCCACATCCCAGTGCAGTTACCACGTGCCCCTCCTTCCAGGGAGAGGTAGCTCAGTGGGTCTCTCCAGGCTAGGGCAACCCTGGGGCCTTCAGTGACACTGTCTCACTGGGGTACCTTTTCTTTCCCAGGCTCCCAGGCCTCTCCCCTCAGCAAGAAACCCAGGCCAAAGTTGGACCAGATCACAGATGCCATCCCACGCTACCTGGAGCAACTTATCACAACAATCGTGGAGCTGATCCAGAAATCCGAACTGGGCCAGGAGATCGAGTGAGACAACTGCCTTGACTCGGAGGCAGGGTTTGGGAGCCCCCCCCATCCATGCCAGGGACCCAGAGCAGAGGGGTTAAAGTCACTTCCCGGACTGCAGGACCCACACCTCTGCTTCTGGGCCCAGCAAGCCCCGCAAGCTCAGCAGGGATTGGCCTGGTCAACCCCAGGGATACTGAGGATTCAGCCGCGCGTGCTTTTTCTCTCAGTCAGAATTGCATCCATGTTTGGCATCGCAGGGCCCGATGCCCCTGGGACACCCAGCCCCCTGGGGGCTGGGGCCGGATCAAAGCCAGCAACATTGGGGGGGGTGGAGGACCCATATCACATGCCCAACCCCCATGAGCCAGCTAGTCCTCCTGCCCTGGGGCCACATTCCCCTCCCTGACATTCCCCTCTCCTCCCCACTCCAACCAATCCTTCTGCCTTGGGGTCAGAGAGAGCCAGCAGCCCAGAGGGTGAGTCACTCTAAGCTAATAACAGGTTTCAGAGTAGCAGCCCTGTTAGTCTGTATTCTCAAAAAAGAAAAGGAGTACTTGTGGCACCTTAGAGACTAACAAATTTATTTGAGCATAAGCTTTCATGAGCTACAGCTCACTTCATCGGATGCATTCGGTGGAAAATACAGTGGGGAGATTTATATACACACACAGAGAACATGAAACAATGGGTTTTATAATACACACTGTAAGGAGAGTGATCACTTAAGATGAGCTATTATCAGCAGGAAGGAGGGGGGGAAGGAGGAAAACCTTTTGTAGTGATAATCAAGGTGGGCCATTTCCAGCAGTTAACAAGAACGTCTGAGAAACAGTGGGGGGTGGGGTGGAGTTGGGTGGGGTGGGGGGAGAAATAACATGGGGAAATAGTTTTACTTTATGTAATAAGAAAAGGAGTACTTGTGGCACCTTAGAGACTAACAAATTTATTTGAGCATGAGCTTTCTTACATTTTTTACATAAATTACATTCTTTTTTACATAAAACATTACTTTATGTAATGACTCATCCACTCCCAGTCTCTATTCAAGCCTAAATTAATTGTATCCAGTTTGCAAATTAATTCCAATTCAGCAGTCTCTCGTTGGAGTCGAAGGATAGCCACTCTCAGGTCTGTAATCGTGTGACCGGAGAGATTAAAGTGTTCTCCGACTGGTTTTTGAATGTTATAATTCTTGGCGTCTGATTTGTGTCCATTTATTCTTTTACGTAGAGACTGTCCAGTTTGACCAATGTACATGGCAGAGGGGCATTGCTGGCACATGATGGCATATATCACATTGGTAGATGCGCAGGTGAACGAGCCTCTGATAGTGTGGCTGATGTGATTAGGCCCTATGATGGTGTCCCCTGAATAGATATGTGGACACAGTTGGCAACGGGCTTTGTTGCAAGGATAGGTTCCTGGGTTAGTGGTTCTGTTGTGTGGTATATGGTTGCTGGTGAGTATTTGCTTCAGACTGGGGGGCTGTCTGTAAGCAAGGACTGGCCTGTCTCCCAAGATCTGTGAGAGTGATGGGTCGTCCTTCAGCATAGGTTGTAGATCCTTGATGATGCATTGGAGACGATGCATCGCATCATCAAGGATCTACAACCTATCCTATTCTATTCAAGCAATCTCCCCTCTGTTTTTTTCCACCAAACGCATCCGATGAAGTGAGCTGTAGCTCACGAAAGCTTATGCTCTAATAAATTTGTTAGTCTCTAAGATGCCACAAGTACTCCTTTTCTTTTTGCGAATACAGACTAACACGGCTGCTACTCTGAAACCTGTCACTCTCCTTACAGTGTGTATGGTAACACTCATTGTTTCATGTTCTCTATGTGTGTATATAAATCTCCCCACTGTATTTTCTACCGAATGCATCTGATGAAGTGGGTTTTAACTCACGAAAGCTTATGCTCAAATAAATGTGTTAGTCTCTAAGGTGCCACAAGTCCTCCTGTTCTTTTTCACTCTAAGCTGCTTCCCTTTCTTTGCAGGCAGTGGAGGCTCGCTAGGAAAATTGAGAACATCTTTGATGATCTAGAACATAAGGTGCCCCCCAAGGCCCAGGAGCAGCTGATGAACCTGAGCAGGCAGGTAGACGTGCTGGTGGAGGCAAGTGTGGCAGAGCTGCGGGAACTGGTGAGGAAGCTGCAGCCCTACAAGAAGCAGCTGCATGCTGTCCTGGTGTCCTACACTGAGGGGCTGCTGGAGAGGGCAGAGCAGTACAGCAAGACCCTGCTTGTTCGCCAGGCATACAGCTTCATCCTGTCTAGGGTGGAGCTACAGGAGAAGCTGGGCTCCTATGTCCAGGAGCTGGGGCTGCAGGAGTTCCAGCATGGCCTGGCAGCCTACGCCAGGGACCTGTACCAGAAGCTCAGCCCCTATGCTGAGGACTTGCATGGCTGGCTGAACTCCCACTGGGACGCCTTCATGCAATGTTTCAGTGAGGAGACCAGTGGAGGTGCAGCATCATAGGCCCTGTCCATACCTGGAACCCAAGGCTGTAAGGCACCCCACAGCAGGCTCCCTGCCCCATACAGCTATCCGTCACCCAATAAACCAGCTGCTTGATCATGCAGTGATTTGTGGTCCTGCTGCATCTCTGGGGAAGGGGGCTTGGGGATTCAATCCCCCAACAGGACAGGAGGTCACCAGGCCTGTAGAGGGTCATGGCCCCAATTACCCACTCCCCACAAACTGCTCAACCTCCCCCCAATACCCGCCCTAAACCATTCCCCCTTAAACATGCCCCACCCCTGTGCTCCCATTAAACTGCCCCACCCCAGTGCATCCCACAGCTTACATTCTAAATTGCTCTTGCTCCGTATCTTCCCCTATACTGCACCACCCTGGCCCATGGGCATGGGAACTAGGGATGCAGGGGGTGCTGCAGCACCCCCAGGTTTTGCATGGGGTCCCAGCCACTGGCCCCACACCCAGGGCTCTGCTCCCAGTCCCAGCCGTGGTCCCAGCTTCAGCCCCCCACCCCTCCCGGAGCCATAGCCTGGTCCTGGCCCCAGCTCTGGGGAGAGAAGAACAGCCAGAGGTAAGGGGGGGGAAGCCCACTGGCTTTCAGCACCCCTACTGTAAAAAGTGTTCCAGGGCCACCATGTCATGTTCTGCACAGAGCTGTAGCAACAAGTCCCCACTTCCCGAGACACTCCCTCAAGTTCAATAACATCCTTACCGCCTCCCCTTTTAAAGTGCCCCCCACCCCGGTGAGATGTTGCCATTCAGAGGGAAAATAAGGCCTCGTAGCCCCTGTGACAGGATGCATGAGAACAGGTGAGTCCTTGCTCCGCTCATTCCAGTGTTAATTAGCCCCCCCTTGAGAAGGCTGGTGGAGGAAATTAGACACTCAGGATGCTGGGCCAAGAAAGCGGCAGCTCCGCGAGAGGGATCAGCGCTAGTCAACCCAGTAACACAACAGAGGCCTCAAGGGAGGGAGCCCTCTGCTCCTCTCAGGTCCTAGGGAGAGGGCCAAGAAGGGCGCATGGTGCTGTCTGGGCTATCACATGGGGATAGTTGGAGAAATGGAGGAGGGCACTTAAACTAAAAGGAAGTGAAGGCACAACCCCGGGCATCTGCGCAGTGTTCCACAGAGGAGCCACATCCTGTGACACCCCTTCCCCAGCCTCCATCCCTGCCCTTGGGCAGGCTTGGCACTGGCGCTCTGTGATGGAGCAGGGAGTAGGGCGGATTGACCTGGGGATGTTGCAGCGGAGTTTTACTGGGACTGTCTGCATGGGGGATGGGATAGCAGGGGGTGGCTTCACTGAATGCATCCGATGAAGTGAGCTGTAGCTCACAAAAGCTTATGCTCAAATAAATTTGTTAGTCTCTAAGGTGCCACAAGTCCTCCTTTTCTTTTTGAGTCTGATACCTGAGCCAGGAGGGGGGTTGGGGCAAGGTGACACCTTCTGCCCAGGAAGCTGGACAAAGGCTGGAGGAGGAGCCACGGGGAGGCTGGGGGAGTCAGCTGGAGGGGTTTTATAGATTCATAGATTCATAGATACTAAGGTCAGAAGGGACCATTCTGATCATCTAGTCCGACCTCCTGCACAGCGCAGGCCACAGAATCTCACCCACCCACTCCTATGAAAAACCTCACCTATGTCTGAGCTATTGAAGTCCTTAAATCATGGTTTAAAGACTTCAAGGAGCAGAGAAGCCTCCCTCAAGTCAACCATGCCCCATGCTACAGAGGAAGGCGAAAAACCTCCAGGGCCTCTCCAATCTGCCCTGGAGGAAAATTCCTTCCCGACCCCAAATATGGCAATCAGCTAAACCCTGAGCATATGGGCAAGATTCACCAGCCAGATACTACGGAAAATTCTTTCCTGGGTAACTCAGATCCCATCCATCTAATATCCCATCTCAGGGGATTAGTCCTATTTACCCTGAATATTTAAAGATCAATTACTTACCAAAATCCAATTATCCCATCATACCATCTCCTCCATAAACTTATCAAGTAGAAAAGTAGTTTTGAGTTGGAAGCTGGCTGGGGAAACGGAGGGAGCCCCAAGCCTGGGGTCTAAGCTCCCTGCCGCCCAGAAGGACCTGTCTGAGGGGTCCTGGTTGTACCAACAAGCTCTGTTTGGGACTGTGTTCCTGTCATCCAATAAACCTTCCATTTTACTGGCTGGCTGAGAGTCCTGGTGAATCGCAGGAAGAGCGGGGTGCAGGGCCCTGACTCCCCCACACTCCGTGACACACTCTCAGGATGTGAAAGGTGCCATATTCCCTCCCCTGCATCAGCCAATTCCCCCATGCTTCCAACAGCTAGGCGCCAGTGCCCCCTCGAGGGAAAAGGCCCCATGTCCCATTCCCTGACACTCTGAGCCAGCCTGTTCCCTGCCCTTGGGCTGGATCAGAGCTGGTGCCCCCTAGAGGACAAAGGTCTGTGCCCCACTCCACCTATGCCACTGGCAGCAATGATGCCCCCCGCCCCCCCTCCCCAAAAGGTGCCTCAGAAGAGCAGAGTCACTGTTCGCACAGAAATCTCGCCCCCTGCCCAACTAACCTCGGATTTGCAAAGTTGAAGAAAAAAAAATGTCATGACAAAGTAGCCCTACACTTGCCTGTGGCAGCAAAAGGATGCTGTGCACAGCCGTGCAGGAGCAGGACTGCCAACAGCATCTAGTCACCGTGGTGCTTTAAATAAAGGTCCAGACAGCCCTCGGCACCCGCTGCTCCCTGCTGCCAAGTAAATCTTGTGGTGTCTGATTGTGCCCAACAGCCAGCCAGAATCCCTCTCTGTTCAGCCAGCCTCCCTCCTGCATCCCAATTCCCTGCCCCAACCCTGAGCCCCCTCTCAGAGCCTGCACCCCGCACCCCCAACCCTCTTCCCCAGCCCTGAGCCTCCTCCAGCACCAAAGCTCCCTCCCAGAGCTTGCACCCCGCAACCCCTCCTGCAGCCTAACCCCCTGCCGCAGGCTCAGCCCGGCGCCCCTTTCACACGCTGAACCCCTTGACCCCAGCCCAGATCCAGGGCGGGGCAGGGCAAGGGTGTTTGGGTTCTGTGATTAGACCGTTGGCAACCCTAGCCCCAAGTGCAGTGCCAGGGGAGCTGTGCTGCAGAGTGGGATGTATGTGGGAGGGGCTCAGTATGGAGTGCTCCCCCTCACAGGTAGTGCTGGACCGAAAGCCGTGCTGGGGACCCATGCTGCAGAGCAGGGTGTACATGTGGGGGGCTCAGTAGGAGGCACTTCCTTCCCCTTACAGGCAGAGATGGCCCCAATGCAGTTGCAGGGGTCTGTGCAGCAGACCAATGGCGGGGTTTATTGCTGGGGGCTCCCCACACACAGGCAGTGCCAGACCCAGTGGGCCTGCACTGCAGACAGCATGGTGAGGAAAGTTTGTGGGTAACACTGGGCAGAGCTGTTTATCGGGAGGTCACAGCAGGGCAGGGATAGAGCAAGCCCTAGGGGAAAGTTTTAAGGGGATCACGGTGGGGAGAGTTTCAAAGGGGAAAGGCCCCCCCTGCCCAGGAGATGGCCCTATTTCCCCCATCACATGTCCATGATCATCCCCCTGGCTTGGCTAAGAGCCTGTTTTCCCTCACTGACCAGGGCTGCACTACCCCAGCCCCACGGTGCAGCGAGCTGGGTTATAACAGCTGCTCCCCTCCCCCAGGGATGCAGTAGCAGCACACAGGGTGATTAATCAGCAGGTGGTTTATTGAGCCCCCAGGGAGGTTGTTGCAGACACAGGGAGTGACTAGGGGTGATGGGATGGGGAACCTGGGCATGTCAGAGGCCCTTAGAGAAGAGGCTGTTCCCTCTCAAGCACCTTTGACCCCTGAAGGCTCTGTGCATGGATGGGGTCTGTGCTCCCATCCCCCAGTCCCATGGGCTCCATGGATGGATGGGGTCGGTGTCTCACCCCCGCCCGCCCGGCTCTGGGTTCCCCTCTCCCCACCAGTGCAGGCTCCTCACTGGAAGTGCTGCAGGAAGGAAGCCCAGATGGAGCCCAGCCGCCCCTGCAGGTCCTCGGCGTAGGGGTGCAGATTGCAACGGACGTGTTGCACGCCCTGATTCAGGCTCCCCTGCAGCTTCTGCATGTAGGGCTCCAGCCCCTGCTGGAACTCCTGCCCGTGCTGCTGCAGGCACCCACTCAGCTCCTGGGCGAAGGGACCCAGCTGGCTTCACAGGTTCTCCACGCTCTGCTGCAGCGTCTCGCTCAGCTCCTGTGTGCCAGCCGCCATGCTGCGGCGCAGGGTCTCAGCATGCTGCTCTGCCTGCTCCAGCAGCCCCTCGGCATAGGGCGCCAGCCCAGCCTGCAATTCCTCCACGCTCCGCTGCACCTTCTGCTGCAGCTCCTCCGTGTATGGCTGCACCTTCTGGTTCAGCTCCCGTGGTCCGCTGCAATCTTCTGCCCCAGCAGCTCTGTGTCCTTGCTCAGCTTGGCCACCAGCTCCTGCTTCTGCAGCTCTGTGCCATAGCTGTTGGCAGCCACCAGGCTGTGGCTGATGCAGCTGCTGTGGGGACGGGCGAGCAGATGAGAAGGGAATGGGGGACATGGGGCCTCTCCTACTAGGGGGCTCTGGGTCCGATCTGGCCCCAGGCTGGGGGGCCTGGCTGGTTCAGAGGGGTGGGGAATGAGACACGGGGTCTTTCTCCTCTATGGGGCTCTGGGTCCGATCCGGCCCCAGGCAGGGGGGCCTGGCTGGCTCAGAGGAGTTGCCGGGTGGGGTCATGGGATACGGGGCCCTGTCATCCTGGACATGGGCTCAGTTGTGACGCAGAGAGCAGAGCAGCTGCTGCTGAATCCCCAGTGCCCTGGGGGTCTCCTAGCCAGGCTCGATCCCGGTGAGGGCCAGCGGTTTGCTGAGCCCAGAAGCCAAGGTATGGGGGCTGCAGTCAAGGGGCAACTAACCGCCCCCATCCGCTCTGGGTCCATGGGGAGGATGGGAGGCTCCAAGCCCTCAAGGTAGGCCCCCCCCCGCAATCAGTGCAGGTTTCTTACTTGATCTCCTGGCCCAGCTCAGATTTACGGATCAGCTCCATGGTTTTCTCAGTGGAACTGGTGGCTTTGGCCACATACTCCCAGAAGGCTTTGCGGACCTGCTCCAACCTCGGTGTGGGCTCATCACTGAGGAGAGAGGCTGGCTGCCTGTGGGGTGACAGAAATCCCCAGCAAGACCCTGTCACTAGAGGCCACAGACCCCGCCCTGTAGAGACTCAGAGAAGGGACTTGACAGAGCACCTTTCTCTGGAAGGAGGGGCTGGTGTTACAACTCTGGGCTGGGGCTCAGGATTCCTGGGGCCAATGCCAGGCTCTGCAATCGACTCCCTGTGTGGCTCTATGAGAGTCACTTTAGGAAATTTTCAGGTTCTTATTGGAAATAAGGAGCCCCCACTGTGCCGGATACTGCCCAGGTCCCGACCGAGCCTGGAGCTGCCCACTGTGCCGGATACTGCACACACACAGAGTGAGAGGCGGCCCCTGCCCTGAAGAGCTGCCCTAATAGAGAAAGGCAGGATTATTCTCCGTATTTTACAGATGGGAGCTGAGGTCCAGGGGCATCTCCAGGGCTACCCAGGGAGTCTGCAGCAGAGCAGGGAACTGAACCAAGAAGTCCTCAGCCCCAGCCCAGTGTATTTACCACAAGTCCCAGCTCCCCCTTGTAACGCTGCCAATTCTCTACCTGCGTGCATGTGTGTTCTAGGCGTGTCTGTGGGCTCGAGGTCGCTGTGTAGCTAAGTGTATGGTCCCAGGCAGAGGATCCCTCATGGGGCTTCCCCAGTGGGGCAGGCCTGCACCAAGATGCACTCACCTGCCAGGATAGCCAGCATCAGGACAACGGTGAAAAGCTTCATGCTGGGAGCCTCTCTGACACCCTGGTGCGATGGAGGAAAGAGGCTTAGAGCAGAGGGGGAGCAGACTGGAATGGGGGTCCTTACGGCCCTGCCACCAGCACCTCCTGTCATGCTTTAATCCTCGCACTGTCCCTTGTGTCACCAGGTCATGAGCTTTTTCTGCCATCCTAGTCCAGTACTGGGGACAATTGCGAGGAACCCCTGGCGGCAAACCCTGGGCTCTGGCAGGAGGGAGAACAGTCAGTCCCAGGGGGCTGGTGGGCAGTTCATAATTGAACAGAAAGCTGTGCAGCCTTGATTAGAATCATTGGGGGGTTAATTGATCGTAGCTGGGTTTAGACACGGGAGGGGGGGGGTCTTTCAAAAGTGTTGCTTTAAAATCTTTCCAGGGGCCTTCTCCCACCCAACAGCTCCTTGTAAATCTGGGGTTACAAGGACCCCCGAGGGAACCAAACCCCCTGCCTGGGGGTGAAAGCAGCTCTCTCTCTGCTGGGGCTTGCCTTGGTCACCGGGCACTACTGTGTTTTGACATATGGGGGATATGTTAAAATCAAAACCATTTACACCTGTGCAAAGGGCAAAATGCTGCGACCTGGGATGGCAGCATTCTGCCCTGATGCAAACAACAGTGCGTGGTGAACTGGGCACTCAGATGCCAGGATGCCCACAAACACAGCCCCTGTTTAGGCACCAAAATAAGTGTCTGGCTTTTCAGAAGGGCCCATAACATGCCAGGGGCTGAGCCGTTTGGGATCCGCAGCCCCTTGTATTGCCAGTGCTGAAGAACAGGGTGGCTCTGCCCGGACAGCCTGAGCCCCAGCTTGAGGTTGGAGGGACCCACCCCACCACCAGGAGCTGTTCTCCGCACAAACCAACAGCATTTATATCCTGCCTGAGTCCAGCAGCAACTCCATGAGACCTGCACCAAGCAGACAAGCTGTTTAGCCCCTCTCCAAGCTGTGGCTGGCCTTACCTTGCTCTGCCGGCTGACAGGTCTCTGTCTCCTCCAGTAGGCCCTCCTGCCACACTGCTCCTGGTATTTATAAGCCAGGGACAGGCAATAACCACAGAGAATTCCCTCTTATCTCCTCTCAAGGCCTGGCCAGCCACAGTGACACCATCCCTCCTGGCACAGGGCTACAGGGGCAGTGAGTCAGAGTAGAGCGCTAAGGCGTGGGGCATGTTGGGGCATACCTTTGCTAGGTTTGTAATCCAGGGCGACATCCTTGGCGCCATGTCCTGCCCCCAGACTGAGCCTAGCCTGCCTGTGGGAGTACAGCAGCTGCCCCCAGCCAATTCATCCTGGGCCAGATTCTCTGCTGGTGTAAACTGGCCCCGCTCTACTGAGGTCAAATGTCCATCCAGAGAGAATGGGAATGACATATCTTAAAGTACCATCATGCTTAAACCCACTGGTCCTCACTCCCAGCGCAGAGCCAGGCTGAGAACCCAGGAGTCCTGGCTCCCAACCTCCCCGCAGTAACCACTACATTCCATCAGCTGGTTTCAGGGTTGTATGCAGGGGGAAGAATCTATCACACAGTGGGGGCAGACTCTGAGCCTTTCCCATTGGCTTGTCATGCCCTAATATCCCCCCCTCCCCATGCCAGCTCACCACCCCTCCCCTCCCTCACTCCACCCCCACCCCACCGGGGGACCTTATCACAAAGTGTCCTTTGGTTCCCTCCGGGCCCATCCACATCACCCTCCAACGTGGCACTGAAACAGCCTGGCCTGGCCAGAGTCCACCAGGCCCAGCTCAGCCAGCTCACAGGAGGGGCCAGCGCAATGCCAAGGCTACGGCTCTATGGCAGCATCGAGGCACCAAGGAGCAGGGATGGCTGATCCCGTTTCCCCTCTTCCTGGCCTGTGTCACAGTCTGGCCATGCACAGCATGTGGGCTAAGGCCCCACCCATTTCACTCGATCGCAGACAGGTTGGAGTCCCCCAAATTCAGTGCCCTGGTATAAGTCTCCTCCTTCCCCCCCCCCATCAGCCCTGGCCACCCCTCTCCTGCTGCAGCACTGGCACTGGCTTATCACAAACTGTCTGACCCAGTGCTGAGTCTCACTCAGGGCCCAGCCGTCCTCAATAAGGGCTCAGCACATTCCACGCCCACCTGGAGCAGGGCTACAGGGCTTTACCCGCCAGTAACCTCCCCTCAGGTCATGGGGAGTCACAGCTGGGCTATGTTCTCTCAGTTCAGTGGGTCAAAGTGCTGGCAGCAGGGAGGAGCAATGCCGACCTGTGATGCGACTGGCTCTGGGGGAGCTGAGCCGAGCCAGCAGTACAAGGAGAGAAACAGACATGGGGAGGGGGCGGGCTGCACAGCTGTCCTGTGCCCCTCTCACTTCCCTTTCCCGGCTCTGCCAAGAGGAGCGAGGCTGGCTGGTTACACAACCGGCGACAGGATGTGGTTACTGGCCAATGCGTGGGGTGACTGCTCTCCTGTCAGCATGTTTCTGCGCCCCTCGCAGAGGTACTCCCACTTGCTGCCTCCTTGGCATTCCTGTCTGTGCCAGACAGCCCAGCTGCAATTTGTACCAAAGCAGCTCAGCTTGGCATGGTACCAGGGCCAGCGGTGCTAAGGCCAGTTGTGCTTTGCCTGCTGCTGTGAGGGGCTTGGGCTGAGGCCAGGACCCTTGGCTGTAATTGAAGCAAACAGGGTTCAAAAAAGAACTAGATAAACTCATGGAGAACAGGTCCATCAATGGCTATTAGCGAGGATGGGCAGGGGTGCTGTCCCCAGCCTCTGTTTGCCAGGAGCTGGAAATGGGTGGTGGAATGATCACTTGGCGATTCCCGGTTCTGTTCATTCCCTCTGGGGCACGTGGTATTGGCCACTGTTGGCAGACAGGACACTGGGCTAGATGGACCTTTGCTCTGACCCGGTCTGGCTGCTCTTAGGACTGATGAACCAGAGCGGGGGGGGGGATGGGGGGAGAAAATGGAAAAGTGTCTTCTCATAGTTTCACTGTGGAACTCATTGCCAGAGGATGTGATGGAGGCCAAAAGTTTGGCATGCTCCCCAGATGGATGGACTGGCCAGAGTTAGGCTAGTGCCTTCATTTAGGCAGGAATATAAATCTGCCTGATTCCAGGGTCAAGCCGATTTCTAGCAGGGTCAGGATGACACCTGCACTGGGGGCTGAGTATCCCACATAGTGCTTGCAGGGCTCTCACCCTTCTCTGGTACTGGTGGCTCTTGTGGCCACACTAGCTGGGTCCTGGCTTCACTTCTCCAATACTTGGAGTCTTTAAAATGGTGAGGGGGTGCCAGTCACTGAGCTGGCTGCAAGAGCAGCTGCAGGGTAAGAAGAAAAGGAGTATTTGTGGCACCTTAGAGACTAACAAATTTATTTGAGCGTAAGCTTTCGTGAGCTACAGCTCACTTCATCGGATGCATGCAATGGAAAATACAGTGGGGAGATTCATATACATAGAGAACATGAAACAATGGGTGTTACCATACACGCTGTAACAAGAGTGATCAGGTAAGGTAAGCTATTACCAACAGGAGAGTTGGGTGTGTGTGTGGGGGGGGGGGGAACCTTTTGTAGTGATAATAAAGATGGGCCATTTCCAGCAGTTGACAAGAACATGTGAGGAATAGGATAGGGAGGAATAAACTTGGGGAAATAGTTTTACTTTGTGTAATGACACATCCACTCCCAGTCCTTGCTGGCACATGATGGCATATATCTCATTGGTAGATGTGCAGGTGAATGAGCCTCTGATAGTGTGGCTGATGTGATTAGGCCCTACCATCATAGGGCCTAATCACATCAGCCACACAATCAGAGGGTCGTTCACCTGCACATCTACCAATGTGATATATGCCACATGTGCCAGCAATGCCCCTCTGCCATGTACATTGGTCAGGCTGGACAGTCTCTATGTAAATGAATAAATGGACACAAATCAGACGCCAAGAATTATAACGTTCAAAAACCAGTCGGAGAACACTTCAGTCTCTCCGGTCACACAATTACAGACCTGAGAGTGGCTATCCTTCGACTCCAACGAGAGACTGCTGAATTGGAATTAATTTGCAAACTGGATACAATTAGCTTAGGCTTGAATAAAGACAGGGAATGGATGCGTCATTACACAAAGTAAAACTAGTTCCCCATGTTTATTCCGCCCTACCCCGTTCCTCACACGTTCTTGTCAACTGCTGGAAATAGCCCACCTTGATTATCTCTACAAAAGGTTCCCCCCCACACACACACACCCCCAACTCTCCTGTTGGTAATAGCTTACCTTACCTGATCACTCTTGTTACAGCGTGTATGGTAACACCCATTGTTTCATGTTCTCTATGTATATGAATCTCCCCTCTGTTTTTTCCACCAAATGCATCCGATGAAGTGAGCTGTAGCTCACGAAAGCTTATGCTCAAATAAATTTGTTAGTCTCTAAGGTGCCACAAATACTACTTTTCTTTTTGCAGATACAGACTAACATGGCTGCTACTCTGAAACCTGCAGGGTGGGAGTTCTGCAGCCTGGGTTAGACAGTCCTTTCTGGCCACGACAGCTGGGAATCCCCAAATTTTGCCATGCAAAAGGCCGGATTTTAGGTGGGCAACACCCAACGTGCTGAGAGAGCCCTTTGAAAAGTCTGGCCAGGCCTCAGGCCCTGTGGGACAGCCCAGTAAAAAGTCATAATGCCCATTCAATCTAGTCCTGCTGCAGAAGTCCTGCCTCGTGCGACTTGTCGTCACTGCAGGGCCCAGCAGGGTTGTGTAGCTCCCGGGCTGCTCTGTACCCCGAGCCTGACTGCTCCCTGACAGCAGGGGTCCTTCCAAAACTGGTGAGTGGTCAGACACTGGCACTTGCTGGAGAGTGTGTGGAGGGGCTCTTGGGGTGACCACCAATCAGGCCTGACATTGGTCAGGGCCATCCGCTCACACACCATGCCTCCGCTTCCATGCCCCTCTGCACTCAGTTCTGGGGTGGGGACAGGCCACAGCCTCACCTTGTGACAGGAAGGGGAACTGGAAGCCAGTGTGGGGAGATGCAATTGGAGCACCAGGGCAGGTCTTGGGAATGATTGTACACCAAAGCTCTGGTCCTTGTGCTGCCACTTACCTGGCTGCCGAGACCTACTGGCAGGATGTGCCAGGACTTGGGAGAGGGGGCCTGGAAGTTCAAGGCAGCAGCACTGCCTTCCTCACCATTCTGATGGCAAAACATCTCTACACGGTTCCAGGAGCACCACTCCTTGTACAATTCTGGAGGGAGAAGGGGGTGAATCTCTGCTGCATGCAGTGACCTGTCCCTAATCTCTGTGCTAAGGTGGTACCATTCCTGTGGCAGGAGGACTGCAGCACTCCTATCATTCGCTCCAACAGCTGGGCGGGGGAGTCTAAACACCTCATGCCAGGAAAAGGGGTTTTGATTAAATAAATTTTAAAAAATTCCTTGTAATAAAATCCTGCTCCTGAGCCCACTGTGCAGGGACCCCAGGCTGCAGGGGCCCTGGTGTCCATGTGGTTCAATCCCCCATCACCAGACTCCCCCTTATCCTCTGCACCCCTCCATCCCTAGCACTATCTGATTGCCTGCACCACCCATCCAACCCATCAGGCTCCTTCCCTTCCCTTCTCAGGGACAATGTCTGGTCAATGCAGAACTGTGCTAGGAGATGGTGAGAAAGCCCCATGCTATGGAGCAGCCTGTCCTCGGGTACAGACATGGCTGATAGAAACCCAGGGCTCAATCCCAAATGGCAGCACGTGACCCTTGCTGGAGGGTGGCTCTTACCTGCCCCAACGGAGCCAAGGATCAGCGCTTTTTGCTCACTAGCAACAGGTGAATAGCTCGCCCTGCCAATAACACCTCTCAGCCCCACCACTGGGGTGCACGGTCCCATCACACGAACCCTCTGCTCGCCACATTCCTGTGCACCAGCCCTATTGCCACACAGCCAGGCACATTGACCCGCCAGCATGAGAACCCCTGCATAACCCAGGCAGGGTACTTCCCGCCCAGCAACGTCAGCACCTGGCCAACCCCACCTGGCTCACACTGACACACTCCTCCCATCTGGATTCAGGAGAACCCCCCCCAACCCGGGTGAGTCCGTGCAAGGGTGAATTCCTCTCACCGTGAGAGGTTTGCACCTTGCTCTAGCCTTTCTCCCCCAGCTCCAGGCCCTCGCCCTGCCAGCAAGCCTACACAGCCCTCTGCTGGCCAAACCTCTGGCCTCACCTCGATTCTTCTAGCCCAGCCTTCTCCTGCAGAACTCCACAGCCCCTAGCTGGGGGCCGCTGGCCTACCTCTTAGCTTGTTCGGGCGGCTCTTCGCCAACCCCTCACTGCTTCAGTCCCACCCTATGGGCAGCGTGAGCGCCAGAATTGGACATGGTGGCCAGTATCAGTCCCATTGACACGCTGCCCCATGCCTGTGTTCACGATTAGCCAGGGTATGTGCACTCCAAGACAGGTTTCCACAAGGATCCCTGCCGTGGGGCACTGGGGCCAGAAATGCCAGCCTTCAGGCCTCCAAAAAGGACACTGGAGCTGGTCCCCACCCCTTGAGCTTCCTCTCCTACCACCACCCCCTCAGATCTCAATCTCCCCTCCTCCCCCTTCACACTCCCTGACTAGGTTCCCCCCAACCCAGGCTCTCTTTATCATCCCCTGCCCGACCCCCACTTCCCCCTCCGCTCTACTCATTGACAGATCCACTCCCTGCTCCTCCTCAGATCCTTTTCTCAAGGGGTTTTGGGGGCTCATACTCAGCAACCCCACCTCCACCGCCCATGGGAGGGAGAGGTCTCCAGCAGTGCTTCACCGCCCCCTTCGTGAGACAGAAGCAGTTGAGGACGGTGCCCAGTGCTGGGGGGTTTATTCAGACAGGACATTTCCAACATCATGGGGGGGGGGAAGGTGTTTTGAGGGTCTCTGTAAAAGATCCTTCAGTTCCCATAACTTATAAACATGATTTACACACAGAGTCTCTAACGGCGGGGCGGAGGAACCCCGAATCCACCACTCTTCCTGGAGCTGCTGGGGGGACCCCCCAATCTGCTGCTCTTCCAGGTGCTGCTGGGACCCCCCCAAACCGTTGCTCCTCCTAGTGCTGCTTGGGATCCCCCAATCCGCTGCTCCTCCTAGTGCTGCTCTGGGGCTGACAGGACCTCTCCCTCAAAGCGCTGGTCTTCCTCACAGTGCTGCTGGGTGGGGATGGGATGCAGGCAGGGCCCCCCAAACTGCTACTCCTCCTACTGGGGCGGGGCTGTGTGTGTGCACAGACAGACCCCCAATCCGTGGTGGGTGCAGAGAGCACTCAATAGGTCCTTGTGGTTCTTTGGATCAGTGTAGGCTGGGAGGGGAAGGGCCGGAGAGGCCTGAACAGGGGAGGTAGGGTGCAGCAGCTAGAGAAGTTGTGGCCCCATCACCCCAGGGGTAGAGTCTGACCCACAGCTCTCTGGGGTGTGAGGTAAGAGGCTGCAAAGCCACTGGTACCCCAGTGATCCAATGGCACAAAGGGAGGGGGTGTAATTGGTGCAGAGAGAGAGAGAAAGAGAGAGAGAGAATCTCCCCACAGCTGCACAGAGATGTGGGGGGTTTGGTGAGGGATCCAGCCCCTCCTGGCAGATAGCTGCAGGGTCAGTGCACCCCCACCAGCTGGGACAATCCATTTCTGAGGGGATCCACCAAGCCCCGATCCCCCCTCAGTGCATCAGGCCAAGTGACCCCACCCCCAGGACGGAGCCAATCCCTCTCCCATTGCTCCAGAAGGAGAGTTCCTGATGTCACAGCGCTCCCTGGTGAGGAAGGATGTCAGCACAGGGTATCAGGCTGAAGAGGACATTTTACACCCTTGGTGGGGGGTTATCCTATCGCTGGGTTCCAACTCATTCTCCCTACCTGGTGCCCCAGGACAGCCCCCAGCCCCAAATCCAAGCCATGGGAATACAGGGGACACTAGGTCCCCTCCCCGAAGCAGGGAGGATCACGCCTCCCCTCCCCCCAGGGGCTGCTAGGATATGGTGGCCAGGGGAGGCAGGGAGCAGGCCAGGCACCTCCTGAGGGCCCAGCAGCCACTGACCCTGCACCAGTCAGCTCTCCATTTTATAGCAGCCCCTGGGGACAGAGCGTCGAACCTTGTGTTTGGGGCTGAGCAGACCCCAGTGACCCATCCCGAGGGGCAGACGAGGTGACTGGAACCCAAACGTGACAGCGCTAGAGCCGCCATGCTAAGGGGCTCTCCCTGGGGATCAGACCCCTGGGCTCTGTCAGGACCTACCCCATGGCACCTGCAGTGGCCCTCTGGGGAGGTGCCTGCTTGGGGCAGTAAAGGGGCTGGAGCCCCGTACTCCAGGGCTTAACTGGGCAGCACCAGCATGGATGGGTGGGGCAAAGGGTCCCAGGGCAGCTCAAACCGCATGGCAGACTTGGCTGGGGGACACTGTAATTGGAGTGGGGGAGGGCTGATGGAAGAGGAGGAAAGGCCTCTAGCCAATGGTGAGGCCGAAGCCGCACTGGAACTTGTTCTTGCGGTGGTTCAGGAAGGCCCCCATGGTCAGCGTCAGGGGCAGCGGCAGCAGCTTCTTCTCCAACACCGCGCCCACGATCCAATTACTGTCCACAGAGCCTGCAGCAGATAGCAGGGTTAGTGGCATTGGGAGGGGCTGGGGCGCGGGGCACACAGGGGAAGGGCGGCTTGGGGCTACCGTACCTTTGAAGAGCAGGTTGGCCTTGGGCAGGTCAAGCTGATAGCCAAAGGAGACGCTAGTGTCCTGCATGCGCGTGCTGGCCTCGAACTCCACGCCCACCTGCAGCTGAGGGGAGCGGGGTTAGTCTGGTGAGCAGAGCTGCCAATCACCTGGTAGGATCCCAGCTCCCCAGCTTCCACCCCTGCCAATATGATCCCACCCTCCCAAACACTATCCCCGACCACCCACTCACAACATAATCCCAGGCCTCACCACCCAAACCCAGCCCCCAGCCTTCCCCAATGGGATGGCAGCCTCCAGGTTTGCAGGCAATTGGGAGCATCATAACAGTTCCTGGGGCACGACACCCCCCCCACTCCCTCGCCTCTCCAGGCTCTCAGCTGTGCACCCCAGCACATCTCCTATACATAGCTCGCCACTCACGTCACCTGCCCCTACCCCTTGCTCCCAGTCTGGAGCCAAAGCCCTTGCCCTCCTGTCAGTGGGGGAGCCTGAAGGGAACGTGGGCCTCTGAGTGCCACATACCTGGTCATTGGCTTTATGGTAGTAGGTTGCATGGGCCCCGGCTTGCCCCACCGTCAAGGTCCCAATCCAGTTAGGTGCTGTCAGGAGAAGGGAAGAGTGGGTGAGTGTCCGAGTAGGGCCCCCACCAAAGCCCTAAGCTAGGGAAGAGAACCCAGGAGTCAACTCCCAGCCCCCCTACTCTAACCCATTAAACCCCACTCCCCTGCTGCAGCTAGGCATATAACCCAGAAGACCTGGCTGCTGTCTGTGTCCTGCCCCAGTTCCCTGAGTACCTGTATATTTCCCAGCCAGCGACATGACCGTGCCCTCCTCTCCTGGCCGGCGGTGATAGACCAGCTCGCCGCCCAGCGCCAGGCAGGGTGTGATGCTCTGCAGGTAATGGGCTACCAGGATCCCTGCGAAGAGAGACTGGTCAGCTGGGGCTGGGTCCAGGGGGTTATGAGGGGCAGGGTTCAGACTAGTGGTGATGGTAGGCAGGGGCCAGGTTGGGGAAGTGGAGGTGGCAGGGGCTGGGAATGGAGAAGGGGAGACAGGGGTCAAGCTGGTGGGGGACTTCAGAGACAGGGTGGAATTTCAGGGCAGGAGCTTCAGAGGTGGGAACGGGGCTTTCACCTGAGCCCACCAGGATGTCGGGGTTTCCCAGCGTCACAGCTGCCGTGAAATCCTCCCCCCGATACTCTCCATCCACCTGCCAGTTCACGAACTTGGACTGCTGCGTCTGGAATGAGAGTGTGGGGACATGGCAAGACTGGGGCGACCCCCAGGAGGCACACATTCCCCAGAGGCAGATTTACCATGAAACAAACAGTGCAGTAGCATGGGGCCCCCAAAATGCAGGACAAATCTCATCTGACAACCTGCCCCTGAGGCCTGGCTTACGGCGCAGCAGGACTCAGGCAGGTAGGCTGCCTGCATTTCTGTGGCCAGTGGCCCCATGCTGCCCCCAGAAACAGCTGGCACATCTCTGAGTGTCCCTGGCAGGGGGGAGGCGGCTCTGTGCCCTGCCCCCACCCCAGGCAGCGCACAGAGACCCACTGCCCTCCTCCCCAGCAAGGGGCACAGAGACGTGCCAGCAGCAGCACAGCCGGGCTAAGGCAGCCCCCTTCCCACGCTGTCTCCCTCCCTCCACACCGCGCTGCTCCTGGAAGCAGCCGGCATGTCTCTGTGGTGTGTGTGTGCATCTCTGCGCATTGCCCCTGCCCCGAGCGCTGACTCCGCAGCTCCCATTGGCTAGGAACTATGGCTAATGGGAGCTGTGTGCGCGGTGCCTGCGGGCAGTGGTGCACAGAGACTCCCTGGCCCCCCTGCCTAGGAGCCACTGCTAGAGGGGTGTGCTGGTCGGTTTGGGAGCCGTGCCGCACCCTTTACCCCTCCCGCATCCCAACCCCCTGCCCAGAGCCTGCACCCAGCACCCAAACTCCCTCCCAGAGCCCAATCCCCATGACTCCTCCTGCACCCCAACCCCAACCAAGATATCTCACTATTTTAATTTACTTCGTATTAGTTATAATATAGGAAAAGGATGAAGAAAAAAAGAATGAAAAATGGTGGGGGAGGGGGAGAGAGATAAGAGAGAATGTTCTTTTTCTTGGCTGGGTCCCAAGGTGGGGCCCCTGAAAATGAAGCTGTGCACAAGGCCCCACTAACTCTAAATCCGCCACTGACATCCCCGCTACCTTTTACCAGGTAATACCACTACCTTAAACTGTGAGGGAGCAGCCACACTGCACTCACTCCCCTCCCCAGCCGGGACTCTGACCGGGGTATACACAGAAGCTCTGATCCCACCCCGCAAAGGGACGGGTTGAGAGAAGGACTTGCGGGGGATATACACAGATGCTGACACCCCCACTACCCCGCCCCCTGCAAAGGGGAGGGCTGAGAGAAAGACCTGCAGGGGAAGGGGGTGGGAGAAAAGAATACATTGATGCTCTGACACACAAACCCACACGCACCCCACGAAGGGGCAGGCTGAGATAAGGACCCACAGGGTGGGGGAATACACAGATGCTCTGACTCTGACACACACACACGAAGGGGAAGGCTGAGAGAAGAACCCGCGGTGCACAACGTACCTGGAAGGCTACCTTAGAGCGCAGCCGGGTCGAGAGCTGGTGGATGATCTGAGCATTGAGGCTGCCGCTGTTGTCCATGTCGCCCACCAGCACCGGGAAGGCCTGAAAGGGGCATGAGGGGTGAAATCCAGCCGAGTAACATCCCCTCCCCCACATCAGGGCAATAGCATCCCTCTGCCTCACCCCCACCCAGAGAAGCCTGCCGCACCGCAAACTTCCCCACTTTCTGAATTGACACCTCCAACCCCAATGTCCAGATTAACAACTCTCCCCGCAAACACACACTGCCCCCCTCCCACCATCAGAGGTGACTCCTCAGCGCTGGCTTCTGGCCGGCTAAATCCACCCCCCCGCACTCACCTCTGTGGGGCTGAGCTGCTTGGTGCCCACATAGGTGACCCCAAAGTGGTAATTGGAGTCGCCAACAGTGCTGAGGGCAACGCTGTGATTCACCTGTGGAGAGCAGGCAGAGTAAGCAGGGCCCACCAAATCCTGAGTCTTGGCAGGGGTTGCACTAGACTAGTGGTTCTCAACCAGGGGTCTGTGGCCCACTGGGGCGCCGCGAGCAGGTTTCAGGGTGTCCGCCAAGCAGGGCCGGCATTAGACTTGTTGGAGCCCAGGGCTGAAGCCAAAGCCTGAGCAACTTAGCTGTACGGGGCCCCCTGTAGCATCGGACCCAGGACACCTGCCCTGCTTGCTACCCTCAACACTGGCCCTGACTTTTATATGCAGAAAAACAGTTGCGGCACAGATGGGCCAAGGAATTTTTATAGCCTGTTGGGGGGGGGGGGCCTCAGAAAGAGAAAGTTGAGAACCCCTACACTAGATGACCCTTGCGGTCCCTTCTAGCCACATGGTTCTATGCCCGCAGCCAGAGGGGAAGGGCAGCCCAGGGGCACTGGCATGGGAAACCTGGGTTCAGGTCCCTAAAGTGACTGGATCTCTCTGGGCCTTGGCTCCCATCTCACATGTGGACAGTCACCTTACCTGCATCCCAGGAAGCATGGGGATGAATGCATTAGACTGCAAAGAGTCAGATACAGGGGTGATGGGTGTCAGATAAGTATTTCAGACAGAAAGCACCAACCCACAGCCTCACCCAGCCCCAGATGCGACACATGGGATCAGGAGGTTCAGGGTCACGTGCCCCCACCACATTTACTGCTTGGCTTGTAGAGAATGCTCAGTAACACTGCTGAAGCCAGCTGCCCTCAATCTGTGCACACATACCCCCACCCCTCAGCAGGCATGTCTCTGCCCAGCCCCCACATTCCCCCTGGGCTACAGCCTCACCCCACTCCACCCCGAACCCTGCCACACCAGAGGGCATAGCCCTTACCTGGAAATGGTTGCTAAGACCTTTATTCACTGTTAGTTTCACACCCTCCATCTGGACAGGGAACAATTCTGGGGAAGAGACAGCAACAGTCAGCACTGAGCCCATCCAGCCCAGCATGCCTTCACCCCATGGGCTCCTCCAGCCGGTTGGTAACTCCATTCCGCCAATCAGACCCCTGGGCTGTCCAGCCTGGTACCCCGCTCCCCCAGGGACCTGTCCACCTGGCTGTGTACTGAGGTTCCCCCATGCTGTGCTCCCAACCTCTGCACTTGGGGTGACATTCCTTGAAGGTGCCAGGACTGAGGTGGGGGGGGGTGTGTATGGACAGTGGGTTCTAGGTTTTCACCTTTGCACTTGCGGTGACATTCCTCAAAGGTGCCAGGGTTGGGCAGCCGATCCCCCTTCTCCTCCAGCCGCTCCTGCGCAGTGGGGCCGAGCCCGCTGACGGGGGGCATGGTGAAGCCAGGTGGCACTGACACCAGCCCAGAGCCAGGACTGGGCACGGCGGGGGAGGGCGTGGGGGAGCTGGCAGCCAGGACATTACCCATGGTGGGGGGCTGTGGAGAGCAGAACAGATAGCAGTGTTGAGAAGGGGTGGGCGGCTCCAGATACCTCCCAATATACCTCCCATGCCCTGAATATCCCACAATCCATACCACCCCATCTATCCAGGATATGCACCCCACACTGATACCTCCCACAGGCTGCCATGATACTGGTCTCCAACAGACCCCAAATATCCTCAGGTCCATCTGTCCCCCAGTGACCCCCACCCTCCAATACTCCCTCCTGAAACTGACAACCTCAATAATCCCCCCCCAACAGGATCCACCTGCCTGCAATACCGCCAAGCTCCAAGTACATCTGCTACAATACCCCTCTTGACACTGGCTCCCCACAGCTCACTTAATGCACCCTACCCCAGTGGGGTCCGACTATTACAACACCCCAATTCCCCCGATGGGTGTATCTACCCCACTAACAACGCAACCGTTCTGATACCCCCTCGTGTGCTCCAAGAGCCACCTGCCCCCCCCCGATACCTGATATTGCTAGGATCCACCTGCCTCAACAGTGACCCCACCTGCCCAGCACCCCTCAATCCCACCCGTCCCCATGCCCCAATACTGCCCCCCCAGGGTTCACCTGCCCCGATGAGCCTCGGGATGCCCCCCCACACACACCCCGACCCCCCCCACACCCATCGACCCCTCACACCCCAATGCCCTCCCCACACCACAACCCCCCGCCCCGATCCTCCCCCCCCACACACACCCCGACCCCCCCGCCCCGATCCTCCCCCCCACACACACACCCCCGACCCCCCCGCCCCGATCCTCCCCCCCACACACACACCCCCGACCCCCCCGCCCCGATCCTCCCCCCCCACACACACACCCCCGACCCCCCCGCCCCGATCCTCCCCCCCCACACACACACCCCCGACCCCCCCGCCCCGATCCTCCCCCCACACACACACACCCCCGACCCCCCCCGCCCCGATCCTCCCCCCACACACACACACCCCCGACCCCCCCGCCCCGATCCTCCCCCCCACACACACCCCCGACCCCCCCGCCCCGATCCTCCCCCCCACACACACACCCCCGACCCCCCCGCCCCGATCCTCCCCCCCCACACACACCCCCGACCCTCCCGCCCCGATCCTCCCCACACACACACACCCCCGACCCCCCCGCCCCGATCCTCCCCACACACACACACACACCCCCGACCCGATCCTCCCCCCCCACACACACCCCGACCCCCCCGCCCCGATCCTCCCCCCCCACACACACTGACCCCCCCCGCCCCGATCCTCCCCCCCACACACACCCCGACCCCCCCGCCCCGATCCTCCCCCCCCACACACACCCCGACCCCCCCGCCCCGATCCTCCCCCCCCCACACACACCCCGACCCCCCCGACCCGATCCTCCCCCCCCACACACACCCCCGACCCCCCCGACCCGATCCTCCCCCCCACACACACCCCGACCCCCCCGCCCCGATCCTCCCCCCCCACACACACCCCGACCCCCCCGACCCGATCCTCCCCCCCCACACACACCCCGACCCCCCCGCCCCGATCCTCCCCCCCACACACACCCCCGACCCCCCGCCCCGATCCTCCCCCCACACACACACCCCCGACCCCCCCGCCCCTCCTCCCCCCCACACACACCCCCGACCCCCCCGCCCCGATTCTCCCCCCCCACACACACACCCCCGACCCCCCCGCCCCGATCCTCCCCCCCCACACACACACCCCCGACCCCCCCGCCCCGATCCTCCCCCCCACACACACCCCGACCCCCCTCCGGTACCTTCCCGGGGGCCACCTATCCCGCCACCGCCCCTCCAGCGCCCGCCTGCCCGATACCCGCCAGTCCCGCCTGGTCCCAGACTCACGAGGCGGCGGCGGCAGCACCAGCAGCCGGAGCCGGGAGACACCCGAACCCGCCCGCACCGCTGCCTCAGCCGCAGCCCCGCCCCCTCTACGCCACCATTGGCCAGCGCCGAACTCGACTCCGCCCCTCCCGCCTCTATCGCGTATATCCATTGGCTAAGGGTAGAGAAAGCCTCACCTACTTCCGGGATTCCCTGACCTCATGGGCTGTTGCCCCTCCATGTCCCGCCTGTTCCGGCGTATGGCGGATCGTCATTGGGTAGAGAATCCACGGACCCCCCCCGCCCCTATGAGCCATCGCTATTGGACAGACTTGCGTATGACCCGCCCCTCCCCGCGATACCACATCTCTATTGGCCAGTGTCTCCGAGCCTCGCCCCTTTCCCATGCCGCCTTCCCGTTGGCCGGAGTCCAGAGGAGGCGAGGCCAGGCCCAGGAGCTGCTCCTGATTGGCCGTCCTCCCAGAGGCGGGGCCCGAGAGCAGCAAGTTCGGTTGCACGGTGCGGCCGCAAGGTCAGAGCTCTGGCATGGTCCCGGCATGCACCGCGGCAGCCATAGAGTCAGATACCAACCCCGCCCCTTCCCCCCCCCCCCCCCGAGGTATGCGGGGCGGGAGTAAACCTGGAGTCCAGCCCCCCCCCCCCCCGGCAGGGCCCGCCCCGTGACAGGCCGCGGGGCCCCCAGAGGGGCGCTGGAGCCGAGCCGCAGCCGCAGCCCCCGGGCAGCGCCTCCCGTGGCCGTTCCCGTCCGCAGAGGGAGAAATGCCGCCGGCTCCGCTTTAGAAACATTTATTTTAAGAAACAGCAAATGCAAAAACCAAAGCCCGGCCCAGAGCCGGTCGCGGGGCCCAAGGCAGCAGCTAAAGCCCCGGCGCCCGCCGCGTCCGCTCAGGATGTCTGCAAAGGCACAAAGAGGAGCTGCTCACCCCCCCCCCTTAACTTGACACCCGTGGGGGGGGGAGAAAGAAGCAGCAGCAGCAGATCTATTTAGAGACCAATCGAGTTAGTAACACGAAAAAACCCTTCACGTTCTCAGATCCCCCCATGGAAGGTGCTTGTTCAACAGGGACCAGGGCAGGGCCCAGAAGCAGGAGGGGCTGATGGCAGGGCCCCCAACCCAGCCGGGCTGGGGAGTCGCCGAGGCAGGGATCCTGTCTGAGCCCATGATGAAATTCAAGTAGAGGATCCAGGCTGGGGGTGGCACCCTCCCCAGACTTGCTCCTTGCAATGGGGCAGCTCCTTGCAGCTGACCCACCGGTGTGGGGGCAAGGAACCAGCCCCACAGCAACAAAGGGAGCCCTCCCGATTCCCCCAGCCTCTCACCCATCCCCACTCGCCCAACCCCACCTGCGAGCAGCGGCAGCAGCAGGGAGCTGCTCCTACAGTAACTAAAGTCACCCTCATGCCCGGCCTGGGGAAGATGCTGCCTCCCGCCCCATCATGACTCCGACAGAAGGCAAGGAGAGACACTTCCCCTGGCGCGGAGAGGGGCAGGATGAGTTCTGACCTTTGGCAAATCCAGACTTCTGCCTCTGAGGCCTCCAGGCCCCAACACCCTGCTTCCCCCCCCTCAAGCCAGACCCCCCAGATCTGCTGAGGGCTGCAGCCTCACTGACCCCACTGGGAGCAGACAGGACAGGAGCCCAGCTGGGGTGGTGAGCCAGGCACCAGTGTCAGTCCAGGGAGCCGTGGGCAGAGCCAGGTGTCTGCCTAGAAAGTGCCCCCACCCAGATGGACAATCTCAGATATACATGGCTCAGGGAGCAGTGGGAGTGGGGCAGGGAGCTGTACGCTTGTCCAGAGAGTCATGTGTCTGTCCGAGACTGGGGATCCCAGGGAGCTGAGGGGGTAGGGAAGGGAGCCATGTGTCCGTCTGAGTTGGGGGATCCCAGGGAGTGGTCGGGATGGGAACTAATAGATTTCAAGGCCAGAAGGGCCCATTGGGATCATCTAGCCTGATGTTCCATATAACAGGCCGGAGAACTTCCCCAAAACCCCAGGGAGCACCTCAGTTGGGGTCTCATGTACAGGGCCGGGGGAGCTCCAGGGAGTGGGGAAGGGAGCTGTCTGTCTATCCAGGGAGACACGTGTCCATCTCTGCCAAGCTGTCAGACGTACAAGGCCCGGGACATAATGAAGCCCTGCTCGGGGGCACCCTCCCCTGAGGCAAAGGACAGGGCATCATAGATTGGGTTGATCTGGTCCAGGTATTCGTCCTCCAGGCTGGGCCCCATCGTTGCTGGCTCCTTGTCCTCCAGCGTAGGCAGCTCATGGTACCGTGGTAGGTCCTGCAAGGAGATGGATGGACAGATGGGGTGGGCAGCAAGGTTACCGACCCCTAGGGGATCCTCTGGGCTCACAGAAAGACAGCTGGACTAATGGGTTAGAGCAGTGAGGGCTGGGATCCAGGACTCCTGGGTTCTATGCCTAGCTGTAGGACAGGAGTGGGGTCTAGTGGGTTAGAGTAGGGGGCCTGGGAGCTAGGACTCTGGGGTTCTATCCCTGACTCTTGGAGGAGAGTGGGGTCTTGTGGTTAGAGCAGCAGTGGGGGGGGGTCTAGGAGTCAGGACTCCTGAGTTTTATCCCCAGCGCTGGGAGGGAGTGGGGTCTGGTGGGTTAGAGCAGTGGGGGCTGGAAGCCAGGACTCCTGGGTTATGTCCTCAGCTCTCAAAGGGGAGAGGGGTGTTTTCCGTAGACCAGGGGCAGAGGTTCCCAGAGGAGTTTCTGATCCGACCTGGTTGTTCTTATCAGGGATAATCCTAGTTGAGAGGATTGGACACCTGATCCCCCTGCCCAAGACCCTGCCCCCTCGCATCCCCTTCCCCCCTCCCCCCCCAGTAATTACCGGCTCTGTGGGATCCACCGCAATGCTGGGCTCGAAGTAGGCAGCTTTCAGTGGGATAGTCTCAACCTCGGGGGGATTAGAGACCTGGAACGAACCAGACACATCGGACCCCAGCCAGAGCCAGCAATGTGCTGGGCTGTTCATCTGAGCCAGGGAGAGAACCCAGGAGTCCTGGCTCCTTGCTCCCCGCTAAATACACCCCCCCCTACCCTCTGGAGGTAGCAGAGATGTGGCACCTACCAGCTCAGGGTCCTCAATCTTCTTCTGGGGAGGGGGCGGCTTGTATGCTGGGGGCCCATCCAGGCTAGGGGGCAGGGGAGATGGAGGCAGAGAGGTTATTGTGGGTGGGGGCAAGGAGGAGAAAGCATGTCCCTGACCCCCTACCCAAATGGTCTTCCAGACCCTCATCACTCTTCCCCCACACTGACCCCCTCCCCTTCCTCACTTCCACCTCCTCCACCCCTCAGAACCCCCAAGCCCCCTCCATACCTCTGATCCCCAGATTCCATCCCCCAAGCTCTGATTCTTGGACGCTCTGTGAGCCCCCTCTCCTGATCTTCCTGTC
Source organism: Dermochelys coriacea (assembly GCF_009764565.3). Classification (NCBI taxonomy): domain Eukaryota; kingdom Metazoa; phylum Chordata; order Testudines; family Dermochelyidae; genus Dermochelys; species Dermochelys coriacea. The sequence continues at coordinate 11,780,192 of NC_050091.1, forward strand.
CACACCCCGACCCCTGCACACCCAGACACTGCCCCCTGTTCCCCAAACCCTGACCCCTGTGCCCCCAGACACTGCCCTGTTCCCCAAACCCCCACATCCCGACCCCTATGACCCAGACATTGCCCTGTTCCCCAACCCCTGTGCCCCCAGGTACCACCCTGTTCCCTGAACCTTGACCCCTGTACCCCAGACACCACCCTCTTCCCCAAACCCTGCGCTCCCAAGCACTGCCCTGTTTCCTTGAACACTGAGCCCCTAGGCACTGCCCTGTTCCCTGAACCCTGACCTCTGCGCCCCCAGGCTCCACCCTTTTTCCCAAACCCCGACCCCCATGCCCCCAGAAACCACCTTTTTTCCCTACCCCTGCGCCCCCAGGCACTGCCCTGTTCCACAAACCCTGACCCCTCCACCCCCAGACACTGCCCTGTTCCCCCAACCATGACTCATCCACCCCCAGGCTCCACCCTGTTCCCCGAACCCCAACCCCTGCACTCCCAGACACTGCCCTGTTCCACGAACCCCAACCCCTGCGCCCCCAGACACTGCCCTGTTCCTTGAACCCCGACCCCTGCGCCCCCAGGCACCACACTGTTCCCCGATCCCTGCACCCCCAAGCACTGCGCTTTTCTCCAAACCCCGACCCCTGCATCCCCGGGCACTACACTGTTCCCTGATCCCTGCGCCCCTGGGCACCGCGCTATTCTCCAAGTCGCTCACTCGTCGTTGTCCTGCTCTGTGTGATTCTTCTGCTGCTGGCGGAAAATCAGGACCCCAGTGGCCACCACGGCCATGGCCACGATGGCAGCGATGATGCCGCCGATGATGCCCCCTGTGCTGCCCGCACCAGCCATGTTGGGCTGGGCTAGGAAAGAGAGGAAGGGGGGCGTGAATGGATGAGGGGCAGTGCCACAGGGGAAGGGCTGTCCCCCCCCGGCCTCTATGTGACCCCCCCAGGATGTCCCATGGGCACAGAGGAACCTTCCTCAGGATCCTGCATCCCCTCCACAGCCCCAGCATCACAGACCTGCCCCTGCCCCAAACTCACCCACCCTCCAGTCCCCCATCCCCACACTGAAATCTAACCTTTACCCCTCACTCTAATCCATCCCTCAGGCCAGCCCCTGTCCCTCCCCCAGCCCTAACTCCTGACCCGTTCCCCTTTTGCCCTATTGGGATTGGGCCAGGCGCCCTCCAGACCCCCGGGGTCCCGGCTGCTCACTCTGGCCCAGCCCTCAGGAGCCCACCAGGTGGCGCTGCCAGGCTGAGCTATCCAGGGGGCAGCAAGTTTGTGGGCCCAGCACCAGGTCCTGGACCAGCTGGGACCCCACCAAAGGAGCTGATCCCAGCCAGCCTGGCTCCGCTCCCCACCCTCCCTCCACCCCCACGCTACACTGAGCACGGTGGGGGTTCATTGCATGAGAGTGAGCGGGCTGGGAAACAGGGTTCTACCCATGGCTCTGGGGAGCAGGGCGGGGAGGGGTGCAGAACTCCTGGGTCCCATTACCAGCTCTGAGAAGGGTGTGGGGTCTAGTGGGTTAAAGCAGGGGGAGGGGGGCTGGGAGCACTGTTCCCTCTAAGCTCTGCGCGTGTGTGCGCGCACACAGATCCTGAACCCCGTGCATACAGCAAAACATCGCACGCACAAAAATTTGCACAGAAGAAATTTTTTGCGCAAACAGCCTGTCAAAAATTAGAGGGAACATTGGCTGGGAGCCAGGACTCCTGAGTTCTGTTCCTGAGCACAAGGCTTGGGGGGTGCAGAAAAGCTCTCACCTCCCGGTTCTCAAGATGGAGCATTGGTCCTGCCCTATAGATGTGAGCGTCAACTCCCACCTCCCCAGAAAGTCACACTGTACTTGCAGGTGTGTGAGGAGCTCGCTCTCCCTTCTCTGCCAGCCAGTGCATCCAGCCTGCAAACTCCCCTTCCCCCTGCTCTCCGGGGAGAACCCAGAATTACACACAGCCCCATGCATTATGCACAAGCAACTGGGAATGCTGCCAGGCCATTTCATTTTAGCTTGGGGGAGGGGGCTGGGGGCTTTCAAGTTGCCGTGTTGCATGTTGCCCATGGAGCCAGAGATCTCAGCACCAGCAGGGACAGGCTGCTCTGGGCCTGGCCTCGCCCCATCCAGCAACCCGGCGTCAGGCTCCCTTAGCGAGACATATCCCTGGCTGTCCCAGAAACCCTGCAGTTATGGGGGGTCCCTGGTTATGGGGAAAGCCCCTCCTAATTCTCACCAGGTGAAAGCTGGCCTATGGCCCAAAGCAGAGGGTTTAACATGCACTTGTAACTGTAACTCTGCCGGTTTGCGTCAGTGGAGTCTCCTCCTATGCCGGGGAGGGGAAGTATAACGTAAGCAACTGGGCTGAGTCTCAGGACTCCTGGGTGCTGTTCCCAGCTGTTGCTGACTCCCTGGCTAACCTTGGGCCAGTCCCCGCCTCTCTCTGAAGCCAGTTCTCAGCTGGGAAACGGGGATAAGAGCTTGTGCTCTGGCTGTCTTCCCTACTTAGACCGGGAGCAATTCAGTATCCAGCCTGATGGAGCCCCTGTCTCAGCTGGGGTCTGTGCAGTGCCTGGCACCATGTGAGGCCCCCCACACTTGAGCCTCTCAAGCCTCCCGCAACACACGTCAGTAAGAACAATACTCTCCACATGTTACAGACAGGTTTCAGAGTAGCAGCCAAGTTAGTCTGTATTCGCAAAAAGAAAAGGAGTACTTGTGGCACCTTAGAGACTAACAAATTTATTTGAGCGTAAGCTTTCGTGAGCTACAGCTCACTTCATCGGATGCATGCAAAGCTTATGCTCAAATAAATTTGTTAGTCTCTAAGATGCCACAAGTCCTCCTTTTCACGTTACAGATAGTGGCCGAGATTTCCAAAAGTGCCTGGTAATTTTGCAAAAAGAAAAGGAGTACTTCACGGCTGCTACTCTGAAACCTGGTAATTTTGGGCACCCACCTAAAAACTCCTGAAAAGGGAGCCTTGTTTTTCGCAGGGCAGATGCTCAGTACTTAGCACCTCTCCCCTCCCAGAGCCAGGATAGAACCCAGGAGGTCCTAGCTCCCAGCCCCTGCCTTAGCTCTAACCACTAGCCCCCCACTGCTGAGGGTACAGCCAGGTCTCTGCTGAGACATTGCAGGGAAGGCAGCAGTACAGCCTTTGGTACCTGTGCTGGGATGGCAGCAGGTGACTCATGGGATCCGAAACCCATCAGCTCTTACAGGGGGAGGGGCTGTCTCAGGGTTCCCCCTCCCCTGCCACTGACGTGGGGGGAAATCAGAGCCAAGTTTCACTGTGTACAGGAGATGAAATACCAAAGCAATGACACACTCACTCAGGGCCCCCCCATCACCTCCTCCCATCTCCAGGGCTGGGAATGCAGCAGTCCCCTTATCTTATCACGCTGCCTGGCCCGTGGGAACAAAGTCCGACTCCTCCATTGCGCCTGCAGCCAGCCCCCCATCCCCCGAGCCTGCAGTCCCCGCATAGCTCCCATCCCCCCACGGCCCCCCTTCTCACACCACCTCCATCCTGCCTGCAGACAAGCACTGGCTTTCCCCCCCAAGCATCAGTGTCCCCCCCCCATGGGCTCCAATTTCACCTTCAGCCTTGGGGTGTGCCCAGCTCTCATCCGTCCCTCACCTCCTGCCTCCACAGGTGCCGTGGGCCTGGGACCCTACAGCCCAGATCCTTGGCCTCCCCAGCTCCTTTCCAGGCTGTGGGGCCCTGAGACTCCCCCAGCTGTGAACCCCCTCCACTCCCTATCTCCCTCCTTGGCTCTGTGGCCCTGAGACTCCCCCAGCTGTGAACTCCCTAGTCCCCCAGCTCCCCCCTGGGCTCTGGGGCCCCAAGACCCCCCAGCTATGAACCCCCCCATTCCTATCTCCCAGGCTTTGGGGCCCAGAGACCCCTCCCAGCTGAGACCCCCCCAGTCCCCTCACAGGCTCTAGGGCCCTGAGACCCCCCAGCTGAGACCTCCCAGCTGTGACCCCCCCAGCCCCCTCCTGGGCTGTGTGACACCAAGACTCCCCCAACTTTGAGAACCTGAGTCCCACAGCTCCCCAGCCCTGAGATTGGGGGCTCAGGCGACACTTCCCTGAGGGGCACATTACCAGAGGCCGCAGGCGCTGGGCAGGGACGGTGATAGGACGCCGGGCTAGTGACCCCCTCCCAAAGGGAAGGCGGGATGGTCCAATGGTTAGGCCCTTGCCTAGGACTCAGGAGCCCCGAGTTCCATCCCCTGCTCTCCCCAGCCTTCATGTGCCTAGGAGGGTATGTCCCATAGGGCAAAGCCCCTGCAGTGGCGAGTCTCCGAGCTGGAGCCTTGCGCTCTGTATGGTGACAGCCCCGCAGGAAGGTGCAGTATAGCAAAGTCCATTCAGATCCCCGGCTGCCACCACAGGTGAAAAGCCCTCCCACCGTCCCCTCTCTTGGCAGGAAACAGCCTAGGTGCAAGGGGAGGAAAATGGTGTTTCCCCTAGAAATGTTTGGATGAAACTGAAATAGGATGCCGGGCTTTGGCTTGGTGTTTCTCCCTTTGCATAAACAGAAAAACAACCCTGTTCTGTGTGACTCAGCATCTACAGACACTGGGGAAGAGCCTCGAAGCACGACAGGAACTCGCTCCTGGTCAGCCCCCCCACGGTTTGCTACAAGTGGATCCCAAAGGGTCCACACATTATTGAACCATCTGCTGATCCTTCAGCAGCTGAGCAATTGCTACAGGCAGCTGCAGAATCCAACAGCTCCCTGTTAATTCCACAGCCCCTCGGAGAGATAGGCGGGGGGATGTCCCATAACCCTCCCCCCCCCAGCTCCCGGAGTCACGGGCTGACGGGATGGGAGAGGCTCGGCTTGTGCAATTTACAAAAGGGAAGTTCTAGCCTGCGGCTTTTTGGGAGAAAAGCTACACGACATGGAGCGTGACCCGTACAGGTTCAGACAGACGCTAGAGAGAGGTCACAGAGCAGGAGCCCCCCACGCCAGGCACTGCACAAACACAGACGGGCTACACATGTCTCTAACCTCCAGGCATCCTCCCAGCAACCCCTTGCCATCGAGCCCTGGGAAAATCCCCGCTTCTCCCTGCAGCCCCACTTCCCTGCCAGGAATAAACACAGGCTATTTATACACCTCAGCCACTTAGAACTATGCCCGCAGCTCAGGCGAGCGCAGAGAGGAAATCACAGGATTTCCAGGAATGGGCAATGACGGGGGTGGGAGAGTTTGGGGGATGGCGTCACCCACCAGTGCTTGAGGACTCGCCCTTTCACTTCTGCCTTCACCCCAAGGGATTCCCATTGCGCTGCAGAGAGCCAGAGGAACGGAGCCTCCCCAGCATCCGACTAGCATCCCCTCCGCCCTACAGCAACCGCTGCCTACCATGCACCCCACCAGCCCCACAGGGACCCCTGCCTAGCAAGCATCCCTCTTGTTGGCTGACCTCATCCCTCACAGAAGTCCCCTACCTGGCATACACCCCATCCCTGCACCCTGCCTGGCATGCCCTCACCCAGCCTGCACCCACCCCCCAGGGTATGACCAGCCCATCCCCCCAAACCTAGAGCCCAGCCCAGGGCTGGGAGAGAGGCAGATGCTATTTTTAACTCAGGCAGCTTCATCCTTAGCTCAGCTGCTGCAAAGGGAGCCAGGGCCAGTCCCCTGCGGGGAGGATGGGGGGGCATGGGGGAGCTGCACTTGTGTAAAAGGGGAACAGCCCCAGTATGGCTGCTTCAGCTCCCAGCCCATGGCAACGTCAAACCCCATGTGGAACAGGCTCCAGGGGGCGGACAACAACAAGCGAGGGGTCACCGTGTATCCAGCCCCCCAGCATCTGCACCACAGGGGTCTCCCATGCAGCACAGATCCTGCGGTGTCTAGAGTGCCCGGGGGGGGGGGGGGGGGACAGTGGCATCATTTCCCCCAGCACCAACATCCCTGCTGCCTGCCCCGCGGCAGCCCTTGCTCCAGCTGTGGAGAGCTCTGGCTACTCTGCAATGGTCCCTAAACAGCCTGGGGGGGGCACATACATATGTGGGGGGGCACTCACCCAGGTGTCCTTGGCCAGAGCAGGCCCCCCACCCCCGTGCTGTGCAGTTGGGAGGGATTCAGTTAATTGGTCTTTAGCGGCCTACAAAAGCTGCCCTCAGACCCCCGCCCCATGCTATACTTGGGGCTGTAGCAGGGCAAGAAATGGGTGCCCCAACCCCCTGCCGTGATTCAGCCAGACTGAGGCTCCTGCTGGGGATGGGGTCCCTGTCTGGGCACCCCCCAAACCCTCGCTTAGCCAAGGGGACGCTCAGCAAGATCAGGCAGCAGATTCCCAACAGATGAAAGGAAGCGACTCCCATCCAAGGCAAGTGAGCCCGTGGAACTCACTGCTACCAGACACGGGGAGTCACCCAGGGAAAGAACACCAGCAACTTCTGGCAAGTTGTACACCCCAGTGCGGGTATGACACCGATCTCTAGGAGTTCAGGAAGAGACCTGCCTGAGGGGTGGGGGGAGTGGCCAATTATCACCTTGCAGGGCTCTCACCTCCCCTCTGACACACAGCATGGGATGGGAGACAGGATGCTGGGCTAGATAGGTCCTCACCTGGCAACTGCTAGATTCCAAGCCTCAGCTAAAAGGCAGCGGATCCGACCCTGGGCTGGGGAGATGGCAGCCAGGCTGGGAGATGGGTCCCAGGCCTTCCCAGAGCCGTGAAACTGTCTCGACTACTGCCCAGTCCCGGCAAGTGTGGAACAGCTGCGAGCACTTCAAAGCTGGGAGCTGCCAGGTCAGGGCCAGGTCAGCCAAAAACCAACCGCAGGACTGCTGAACTGACACCACAAGCTCCCAAGGGGCATGGGGGCTAGAGGGGGGTGCCCCAGACCTGCAAAGGCATGCCAGAGCAGCATGGGGGAGACAAGTCCCACAACAGATCACAGGTCTCCCCAGCTCCTCCAACCTGGGCAGGCAGCACTGGCAGCCCAGGTCACAGAGAATTAGGGGGATCCCAGCAGTGGGGGAGGTGGGTGGCACAGGGGAAGCAGGGGGAATTCTGGCAGCAGGGAATCAGGGAGGGACCCTTGCATGGAGGAGTGAGGGGAGGAGCCCCAATACAGAACCCAGGAGAGTAAGTCAGTCTGGGGCCCCCTTACTGGTTTCCCAGCTCCCCCACCCCGACATCTGGCCCCAGCTTCTCTCAGCTGGCCCTCTGCATGAACCATACACCACATTTCACACCTGAGCAGATGCTGCTTGTGGTGACGCGGGCCCAAAACCACAGACTCCTGCAGCGACACCCACGGGCCTCCCCAGTCCCACAGGGTGGGCCCAGTCCCCAGCCAGTTACAGCCAGGGGCAGTGCTCCTGCCCAGCCTGGAATCTAGGAAGGCACAACGGGGTGCGAGACAAATGGCAGAACCTGCAGCGCCGACAGAGCCAGACGACCCCCCGAGCCTGCCACCAACCTGGGCAGCTACTAATAAAATGGACGTTTTCCAGCTCAAACCTGGAACCGCCCCAGAGCAGGCTGGGTTTGAGGAGCAGGTCCAACTGATGCTTTCTGTCACCCCAGACACTGCATGGGATGTTTCCACACACCCCCAGGGATTTTTAGTTTTCTGTTGATTAAAATGGAAATTTCTGTGACCACACAATGAAAAGCACCAGCCGTTTTGGTTGGAAAGTTTGGGGTTTTTCCTGCCCACAGAAGTAGTTTCTGCCCATCTCTAGATAGTGGGCGATTCACTGTCCCTGCACACACCCACTTCTATACCCCTCCAGCGCAATGCCCCATGGACACCCCTCACTTTGCTAACAATGCATTTCCAGTGTGCCCCCGGCCGGCTCCCTCCCACGCACACCATGCAGTAATACAGGAGGTGAGTGGGGGGAGGACATATGTGCCCCCAGCACACCCTCCTTGGCACCGTGCACCCCCTTCAGCATGCAATCCTTGGTGCTTCGCGCACCCCCAGCATGCCCGCCTTCGTGCAGCATGCCCCCCCAGGCACCATGCGCCTCCTCCAGCATGTCCTCCTTAGTGCCGTGCGCCCCCCCAGCATGCCCACTTTGGTATCATGTGCCCTACCCCCCCAGGACACCCGCCTTGACACCACACACCCCCCCGAGCACACCCACCTTGGCGCCGCATGACCCACCTTGGCACAGCACCCCCCTCCCACCAGCACGCCCTCCTTGGCACTATCCCCCCCCAGCATGCCCTCCTTGGCCCCATACACAGCTGCCCTTACAAACACACCTGCCTTCATGCACATGCCCCCGCCCTCCCAATAACGCAGACTCTTCCTCCCACCACCTATGTGGCCCTTCATGCTGTGCCCTGTCCCCCGCCACAGCAATACTCTTTTCAGCCCCACCTTCCCCCCAGCAATGAGAAGAAACAGGGCTGGGTCTGGGGTCCAAGGAGACTTTATTACACACAAAATGGAGACAGACTATTACGGTGCCATAGCAACCAACACACTATGAAAATAACCTCTCTAGGGGGTTCGGGGGCCCCAGGATATTTACACTGAGGGGGCGGAGGAACTGGCACCGTAACACACAGCATGGGGGGGCTGAGAATAGTGCGTGGGCGGGGGGAGCATAAACAGAGTGTCACACACAGACACTAGGAGACAAGGGAGAAACACTGCTCCCTAAGGCAAAAGCATACTGGGCACCCCGGGGCCATTCACCCCCAAATCTGAGCAGGTCACAGACATAGGGTGCGCCTCAGGGAAGCCTCCCATACTGAGATGGGGTCACACAGACTCTCCTGCTCTCATTCCAGGTGGGGCAGAATCAAGCAAATCACATCTTGAATTGAGGGAGCTGCATGGGCCATCTTTTAAAGGGGGAGGGGGATCTGTGTTCCCCCATTTCCAGCCAGGCTGGGGCACCCCAGCACAGCCCCAGTCCCGTCCCCCGTCGTCCCCCCCGACCTCTGAGGCAGACGCCTGGCTCGGGAACTACTCTAGTGTACAAAAAACGAGGCATCAGCACGAACCTTCTTGTTGGGAGGGGGGGCTCAACTCCCCATCCTGCCCCCCTTCCCAGCACTTGGGGGTCCCCAGCCCCATGTATTCGCCCACATGGGTATCAACGAAGCCTTTCCCCGAACACAAGGGTGCATCTCCCCCCACCTGGCCAGGCAGCCGAGACCCGCCTTCTGCCTAGGGCTGGTGGGATCACAAGTGAGGAGTCCAGCATCCTTGGCCCCCCAGCAACCTGTCGCCCCCAGGAGTTTCCACCGCCCCCTGAGTTAATCCATCTCTGCTCCACAGAGTCTCTCGTCCTCTCCCGCGAGGGCTTCACCCCCCATTGTCTCGGCTTCCCTGCAGGGCAGGGCAGTCACACGTAGACAGCCGTCTTGGAGATGATGGACCCGTCGTGCTGCGACTCCATGTCGTCGTCCTCATAGCCGCTCGGAGCGCTGTGCCCGGGGTGGGCGCTGAGCTGCAACATGGGCCCCACCTCGTCAAGCCGCTCCTCCTCCTCCTCCTCTTCGTGCCGTTGGCCGGGGTAGCCACAGGGGCCGGGCCGCTCCCCGGGGGCCCCCTCACCCGGCGTGGCCTTGAGGGGCCGGTCCAGCTCTGAGTCAGGGCGGTAGGTAAAGTTGTGGGGCGCCCCATTGCCATAGACGCGGGTGGTGGGGTCATAGGCACCCTTGACAGGGGGGTGGGCGCGGTGCCGGCGGAGCAGGAAGAATACCAGAGCCCCCAGCAGGGCGAGGGCCAGGATGCCCCCGACGAGGCCCCCAGCCAGGGCTCCAGCGCTGCTCTGCAGCCTCGTGGGGTGCTCTGGAGTAGAGAAAAGACGGGGCAGGGGGTCACTCTCCGAGCTTCGGGGGATGGAGCCGTGGGGGGAGGGACGGGGTCATGGCGACCCCTTGGTCATCTGAGGCGGCGCTTCCATTCAGAGCCGGGTCCTCCTGGGACCGAGACGGGGTCTCCCCCCCTCCCCGCTCTGCCCAGTGCCCCCAACCTTCCAATGCACCTGGGCCCCTGCATGCCCATCCCTCACAACACATCTGGCTGTTGGCATATGCCCCGCCCCCAGGCTATGGACACATGCCCCCCCCCACAATGCACCTGGCTAGTCGCACACACCCAGCCCCCCCCCACAATGCACCTGGCTATGGACATTCCCCCCCCACAATGCACCTGGCTAGTCACACACACCCCGCCCCCACCCCCACAATGCACCGGGCTATGGACACGCCCCCCCAGCCGCCACCCCCACAATGCACCAGGCTATGGACACATGCCCCCTCCCCCCAACACACCTGGCTAGTCACACACACCAAGGCGCTCCCCCCCACAATGCACCTGGCTATGGACACATGCCCCCCCACACACACAATGCACCAGGCTAGTCACACACACCAAGCCCCACCCCCCTCTCCACAATGCACCCGGCTGTTGGCACACACCAAGCCGCCTGCCCCCCCATGCATCTGGCTAATGGCACATCGCCTGCCCCACAATGCACCTGCTTTTTGGTATATGCCACACACGCTCCCCCACGACGGACCCGGTTTGCCCTGCCCTCCCACAATGCACCTGGGTATTAACTGACCCCCCCACCCCCGACCCCATATTAATGCTCACACATGCTGCAAGGCCTACAAATCCTGGCTGCTGCAGGAGTCTCGCACCTGTGTGCAGATCCTGAGAGCAGATAATTATTGGCACAGGACAGTCAAAGGCATCCCCATCCCCGCAATGCTGCCCAGTCACCACCAGAGCGGTAACAGCAGGAGGGGCCAGGAACAGGACGCAGGAGCCCTGACGCCAGCCCAGCCCCCTGCTTAACCCACTAGATGCCCCCTTCGCACCCCTAAGAACCAGGGAGAGAACGCAGGAGTCCTGAGACCAGACCAGCCCCGATTCACTAGGAAAAGCTGAAGCTGCTGGAGATTACCCCAGCTCCCACGCTGCAGGACCCCGGGGAGGTGGGGGAGTTGGGGAGAAGAGTCTGCAGCTTCCAGCAGGGGTGTGGGAGAACCCACCACACCCCCAGAAAAGGCAATGAGGTGTATCACATTCCCCGAGCAGCTTCTACCAGCTAGGCAGGGTCTCTGCCCCCCGTCCCTCGCTCAGAGGGCATGGGCTCCAGCAGGAACCAGAGCAATGCCTTGGGGAGAGGCAATGAAGCGGCAAGGGGGGAGGCACCAACAACATTTGCAGGGACCCCCTCCCGCCCCAGGAGAGGCCCCTTCGCCTCCCAGGGTATGACACGGACACCCCTCCCCCACTCCTGGGAGCCCCACCCCATGGAACTTCCAATATCCCTGCATGAGATCACACCACCTGCCCCTGGGAGCTCCCCCAGCACACAGACACCCCCAGCCCTGGATGAGCCTCCCACCCCTACCCCCACCCCGCGCTCCTCCAATCCTTTGACCAGACCCTGGACCCAGATCACACACCCATCCCCCTGGTGGGGGAGGGGACACCCCCCATTGTCAGCCACTGGGGAAGGACCCCGGCGCACTCACCTTGCACCAGGATGATCTGGTCGACCCGTGTCGTCCCTACGCTATTAGTGACCTGGCAGATGAAGGTCGTGTTCACTGTCATGTCCACTGACTGCACCAGCAACCGGTCGCCCTGTACCTGCACCGTGGGGGGCAGTGACCCGCTGGGACTGGGGGAAGGGAGGGGAGAGGCTGGTGAGAGACCAGGGCAGGGGGACCTGACTCCCAGCATACCCACCCCATGCCCTTCTCAGACCTGGGGTTTGACCTGGCTCCCAGCCCCATCCCATGTTCAACATAGTAGACCCCACTTCCCTCCCAGAGCTGGGATAGAACCCAGGACTCCTGGGCCCCGCCCAGCCATTTGACTCCTTCAGGTGTGCATTCAAAGCAGGAACAACCCGCAACACACTTGCTGCTGTCACACTATGAGGAGTGGGAGGCAGAGGGTGACACAGGCAGCGGTGGGCAGCCACTGGGAAAACGGCTCCAAGCTCTGTGCCAGGGGCTTGGTGGGGCCCTTCAGGTAACCCCTCCGATGCTCCAAGTAAGCGTGGCTGCCCAAAGCACGCTGACCCCCACCCCCCAGCTGCAGTCCTCCCCGGCACAGGGCTCCTAGCTCTGGGTGTGTGTGTGTGCGCGTGTGTAGCTGTTCCTCCCGGGTGGGCAAGATGAACTGGTTCGGACCATCAGCCTCCCGGGCCCTGCAGAAGCAGGGACAGAATGAGACAGCCCCCTCCCAGCCAATCAAGTCTCCCACAGCGACAGGCCACCCTGAGGTGAGGGGCCCACCTACAGAGAGCACCCAGGGCCCCTTGCTTGCCTGGCTCTGGGGAGTTTGGGGCCCCGCAACCCAGCAGAACAGGACCTGAGGCCCCTCACAACCTAGAAAAACAGGTTTGGGAGCTGGTTTATGTTTTCATTTCCTCCTCCCCATGGGAGCAGCACCGTGAGCCAGGACCTGCCACCCCTCCTGTAAATGTAATCCCTTTGTCCCCTGGAACACCCCTTCTCCCATGATGGGCGCAGAACCCAGGAGTCCTGGCTCCCAGCCCCGCAGATCTAACCCTCTAGACCTTATTCCCCTCCCTGCCGTAACCCCAGAGCAGCTTGCACCCCAAACCCCTCATCCCCGGCCCCACCACATTAATTTTGTTATATGCATGTGCACATGGGTGGGAAAAATTAGAGGAAACACTGCCTCCCAGCCCCCCCTGCTCTAACCCACTAGGCCCCAGTTGCCTCCCAGAGCCAGGAATACAACACAGAAGTCCTGGCTCCCAGCCCCCCTGCTCTAACCCACTAGATCCCAATCTAGGAGTCAGCCAGTGTGTTTGGGGGGTGGTGGGGGGGTGTCTAACAGCAGCAGCATCTCCTCCCCCATGGACCTGTGCAGGGACTCACGTGCTCCAGGAGTAATGGGTGGGTTTGGGGTTCCCTTTGGCCACACATCTCAGCACGGCCTCACTCCGGCTCACGTACCAGTTGTCATCATAGCCCTCGATGGTGACTTGGGGGGGGTCTGTGGAGAGTGCAGAGGGGCCAGTCAGACCCTGACGGCTGCCTTTGGGTCCCAAGCTATCCTTGTCCCAGAGACAGAGGGAGAACCCAGGAGTCCTGGCCCCCAGCCCCTCCCCACCTTCTAACCCACTAGACCCCACTCCCCCACCAGGGACAGGAAAAGAACCCAGGAGTCCTGGCTCCCAGGCCCTCTGCTCTAGCCCCCACTCCCCTCCCAGAGCCACGGATGGGACCCAGGAGCCCCGGGCCCCTCACTCACACAGCACAGACAGCGTGACAGGGATGTTCTCCGGCTCCGTCAGTGTCCTCTGGCTGATGACGCAGGTGATTTGCTGCTGGTCTGCCACTGCCGTAGGCACCATGTTGAACTGGCTGGTGACGGTGATGGTGCCGTCTCCGTTGGTCACCTCGGAGGCATTGAAATTGCCGGGGAGGGTGGAGATCCAGGTGATGCGGGCGGGGGGTTTGCCATTGGCCGAGGTGCAGACGGCCACCGGGATCATGGTGTTACCCGCCACCACCTTCCGTGACTCGGCCGTGTTGGTGGGCCTGGCTGGGGGGGGACCAGAGGGCAGGGTTAGCCAGTGGCGTTCCTCAGGCTCCTCCAGCCAAGATCGGGGGCGCCATCGTGCCAGGCACTGCACAGAGATTGGACTTGGCCAACCTCTATGGGAGCTGAACCAGGAGTCCCGAGTCCCAGCTCCCCGGACTCATCTAGCCAAGATCCCGTCGCTGAAAGTCCCTTTCCCAGCAGCTGCCGACCGAGAGCTTCTCCCAGAGCAGCCTGGTAGCCGTGCCTAACTATGCTTTCCCCATCTTTAATTAAAGCAATTAGCACAGGCAGTTCTGCCCATGTCAGACACAGGTACGAGGATCCGTGAGGCACCGATTTCACCACTTCCCCTGCCCTGGGAGTGGTGCAGGCTGCATCTGACCCCAGGGGCATCCCACAGACCATTCCCTAAAAAGATGGGACCTGCAGGCCAAACCATCAGCCCCATATACCCCCTAGAGGGGAAGGCCTGTATCTCATTCCCCCACCTCCACCCCAGCCAGTTCCATGCCCTTGGGTGGGACTGGCACATCCTAGAAGGGAAGGCCCCATGTGACATTCCCTCCCCAACCAGTTCCCCGCCTTGGGTGCCCCCCTCACCCAGGATGCTGAGCGTGGTGACCCCATCCTCGTTGCCATGAGGGTAGGTGGCGAATTCGCAGATGTAGGTGCCCTCGTCGCCCATGCGCAGGGGCTGGATGATCAGCGTGGCGTCCTGCAGGGAGACGTTCAGAAACCGGATTCTGCCGCTGTTGTCCAAGGGGAAGTTGGGCTTGTGGTCCGGGAGGTAGACAGCCACGTTCTGCTTCTTGCCCCCCATCTCCTTCATCCAGGTAACCTGGCTGACCTTGACATCGGAGCTGGTTGTGGGGAAGAGGCATTGCAGCGTGGCCTCGTCGCCCACATAGCCCGTGACCTCATTCCGGACCTTCACCCGCTGGGTCAGCACCACTGTGGGGGAAAAGAGACAGAGCCAGTTAGTGGGACAGGGAATGGCCTACTCCAGCCACTAGACCCAATGCTGCTAACAGAGTTGGGATGGAACCCAGGAGTCTGCTCTCCCAGCCCCTCCTGCTTTGACCCACTGGACCCTACTCCCCTCCCAGAGCTAGAAATGAGGACTCCTGGCTCCCAGCCCCCCTGTTCTGACCACTAAACCCCACTCCCCTCACAGAGCCAGAACAGAACCCAGTAGTCCTGGTTCCCCGCCCCTCTGCTCTGACCACTAAACCCCACTCCCCTCTCAGAGCCGGGAAGAGAACCCAGCTCTAACCACTAGACCCCACGTCCTTCCCAGAGCCAGGACAGATCCAAATGTCCTGATTCACAGCCTAGAGAGAGACTGAGCTGGTTAGCGATTGTGGGGGGAGAACAAGAGAGACAGACCCCCAAAAATATCCCACACTGAGCTCCAAGCCCCTGCAGCCCAGAGATGGCCAGCTCCTCACTGGGGATGTCCCTCTGACAGGGACATGTGGAGAGATGTGGAAGGCTGGGAGCCATAACCCCAGAGAATTACAGATGGGTTTGGGGGGATAATTCCGATGGGAATCATTTAAGTTGCAGGTGTTATTCTGGGGGTCTGACTAGATGATCTAATGGTCTCTCCACCTATGGACCTGCTTTTCTTGCCCGCCGGGACCCTTCTACCCACAGATTCAGAGCGATTCAGGTCAGAAGGGACTGTTCGTGCTTGCAGTCTGACCTGCTGTATAGCACAGGCCAGGGAATTCGACGCAGTCGCCCTGCACAAACCCGCCTGTCAGCGAGAGCCCACCACTTCCCATGGGAGTCCCTCCCAATCCACTCAGAACTGGTGCCTTGTTCCCAATTGCACCATGTCTGGCTTTACTGTCCCATCACTGGCTCCTGTTCTGCTCTTCCGCTAGGTTCAGAGAGCCTTTCAGTGCCTGGGACAGTCACCTCTTCAGGGGCGTTGGAGCAGCGTGTAGAGGGGGGTGCCAAGAGCCACTAAACCAAACTGTAAACTCTGTGTATGATGGAAACCACTTCGACCCCCCCGACCCCCGCACCTCGTGACCCTTGTGAGACGCCAGCCAGACTGAGCACGCTCAGCCTCGCTCCAAGGCATTTTCTCCAGCCCTCAGATCATTTCTGCAGCTCTTCTCTGCCCACGGGTTTAACTCCATGGGTCTGGGGCATGCAGAGCCCTGTACGAACGCGCCTGTTCCTGGGTCGTTTGCCCAAGTAACAACACCTGGGCAAGGGCTGCACAGGAAATTGCTCCGATAGAACTGAATGTGGCAGCTTTGTAACTGGTACAACTGCATGCTTAGACCTAAGGCCACCTCCAGCCAACCCCGTGTGTCCACAGGGCCATTTACACAGTTACCTGAATCCATTTAAACCCAGACCTTAAAGAGGTGCAGCTCTGCATATAGACAAGGCCAAGGGACAACTGGGGCCAGTTCAGAAAAGGGAAAAGCTAGGCTGCATACTGTGGAAAAAATATCACAACAGAGAGATGGATCAGGCTGGAGAATTGTCTCCCCAAAGGAAGAGCTGGGAGCCCCAACCTTGGGCAAGGGGTCCCTGTATAAATAGCCCCATGTCCCACCCTGTCAGGGATGCACCAGATGAAGATCTCTTCTGACGTGCTGCCATGAATTAGTAAAGGAGCAAGCATGCAGCTTAAAGCGCTGTCACCCTCCCGCACCCCAATCCAGAGTGTAGGAGAATCGAGCAGAGAGGGCAGAGGCTGCCAGCAGTGGGACATGGGAAGATTTCTAGCCCAGCCAGCTGAGTGCTGCTACAGGTGCTGATCAAATTCACTCCATTTAACAGGCCCCCTTGCACCCGATTTGTTCATCCCACTAACCGGAGACAGCGCTGCTCTCCCAAGGAGACCCATGCAGTGTCTGGGAGCCTCCCCCGACGGTCTGACTGTCCAATGTGCCATTGTATTCCAGCACAGACAGACAGACTTGTTTTATCCACACCCCCAGACCTGCAAGCACAAATACACACCCATCCAACTCTCTCACACAAAGGCTTCCACCTCTCCTTGTACAGTCACTAATCTGAAATTTTCGTGACTCAGGGCCACATAAGACCCATTGTTTTTGTTTCTTAAACTCTTCCTCCCCCCAGCCCGATTTGGCTTGTTTTGCCTTCTGCTTTTTGAGGTGTTTTCTTGTCTCCTGACACCCCACTCTGCCAGCCAGGAGAGCCAGAATGGACTTTTTCCAAACAAAAGCGGCAAGTCTCAAATCACATGACCCTGGGAGCTGGGTCTTTATGAAGAAAGATCAGATAGCACAAGCGTCGTGACAACAGCAGCACAAGTCAGGCACAGCGCTGGATCTCCCCAGCCCCGCCCCCAGTGTGTCTCTCCATGCGGACATCCCTGCTCCCCCCGTATCTGCGTGGCTGTATCCATACAGACTGCGCGTTTACACATACAGGCGTGCAGGCTAAAGGCACAGTGCATTTTCAGGCTGCTGAATCCGGTCTGGTTCGGACTTCGCTATCTGGGCCACTTCCATTGATTCGGCTTCACCCTCACGCGCCCAAGACATTGCTCCAATTTCATGAGCCCCCAGCCAGGGGGACACACTGTGCAGATCGGGAGCTGCCTGCTTCCAGTTAAGCAGTAACTTGGGTCTGAGGTCAGAGGGCCCCGACACAGATTAGCCCCAAAGGCCCCCAGCTCCAGCAGTACCAGTCCCACGCTGCAGACATGCCACGGGGCCCAGGATCACTCACAGCCGCCTCCCTTCAGCTGAAAACGTGCAGCTCTGCGGGTGTCCCGGCATGGGTGTCGCCCCCCATGGTTTGGATTTGCCCCAGAGCTGCAGCTCATCTCCTCGCAACAGTCCTAACCCCCGTTCCAAATGCAGACAGCGGTACAGGGCCTGCCAGCCACCACCTCCCTCACACACACCCCATCCCAGACGACTGCAAGAGTTAGAATACCCCATGAATAGGAACAGCCCTGTGCCTCACTCCCTGAGCCAGCCAGTCCCCTGCCCCGGGAAAGGCCCTGAATCCCATTCCCCACCCCACTCTGAGACAGCCCACCCCCTGACTGCTGCTCCCAGATGTGGATTCCCCCTTGGTATGACTCTCATACGCACAGCCCCACCTATCCCATAGCTGGGCCTGCATCTGAGAGATCACACAACCACCACCCCAACCTGGCCCACAGCTTCACAGGAACTGGCCAACATCTGGTACTACAGCCTTGCCCCAGTCCCAGGCCTGGTGCCATCAATGGCAGCAGCTCTCCGTTGGCCCCCGGGGCAGGAACCAAACACTATCACTAATAAATGCTTCATATCTCAGAAAACCCGTTACTCACCAGACACAGCTGGTAAATGACTCACCACCATCACATAGTGAGTTGGCAGCAAAGCTACGAATGGAACCCATCCTGGCTCCCAGCCCCCAGCTCTAACCACTAGACACTGCTCCACTCCCAGAGCTGGGACAGAACCCAGGAGTCCTGGCTCCCAGTCCACCCCTTAACATCTGGCCCATTCTCCTCCTGCAGCAGAGCTATGAGCTTGTGTCCATCCAGGCTGGGGGCACACAAAGCGTGGTATCTGGGCAGGGATTTGAGGGACATGGATGCAAATCCAACCCACACACACAGAGGCCGCATGTCCCCTGCTACAGAGATGAGGACAGCAGATGGCTCAGGGCTATGCAGCCCAGTTCTCCCCGCATTTCCAAGCTGCTGGGTAAGGTGCCAGCTTCTCTGCTTCACAGACAGTAACCTACTGTCCCTGCCACAGCTGCCTTCCTGTCTGGCAGGGAGGACATGGGACACTATTTCCTGCACGCACGCGCACACACACACACACACACACCCCCTCCACCCAGACAATGCAGCAAAGGGAAAGCAACATGCCTGGGTCAGCAGGGAGTAAAGGACAGAGGGATTGGAGCTGGGGAGGCTCCCACTCGCTGAACAGGGACAGGGAGAGAACTGGTCATACTTTAATCACTGTGGCTGGCCTGGCTCAGCACACTACAGCCTGGATAGAACCCAGGAGCCCTGCTCCCAGTCACCCCCCCAGTCCAATAGGCCTCACGCCCCTCCCAGAGCTGGGATAGAACCCAGGAGTCCTGCTCCCAGCCCCCCCGGCTCTAACCACTAGCCCCCACTCTCCTCCCAGGGCCTCTGTATCAGGCTGGCTGTGGGATCCACTACTTTCCCTCGCAGCTCCCTCCTCCGCTAGCTCTGCCGAACCAGAACCTTTTGAGCTGCAATTTCCCTCTTCAGCCACTCCAAAGAAAACCCGGGTTGTGGACTGGGACTCGGGACACCTGGGTTCACTTCCCAGCCCTGCTGCTGGCTCCCTGTGTGAGCAGGGCCAGTTCCTGCATCGCCCAGAACCAAACTCCCCAGCTGTAACGTGGGGAGATGATCCTGCCTTTGGCCACTTAGACTGCGAACATTTTGAGCCAAGGATTGCGCCCAGCTATGCATCTGCACAGCACCATGTCTGCCTGGGGGGGCCCTTCCAATCTCAGTCTGGGGGGCAGCACCCAGCACAACGGAGGGGGTCACCCAATCTCAGCCTGGGGGCCAGCACCCAGCACAATGCGGGAGCCCCTGATTTGGCCGGGGGCAGCTGCAGAGCATCCGACACAATGTGGGGGGGGGACTCATTTTGATCTCGGCTGGTGGGAGCCTATACAGCGCCCAACATGCCCCACCCCCCAAATCATGCCCAGCCCCTCCACTGCATTTTGGCTAGGAGGGCGAGGTCTGTGCAGCACCCGGCATGACAGGGGGAGTGGGGCCCCTTAGCCCTGTGTAACAAACAAACCCCCCTAATTGCACCATCCCTGCGCCCCACTTAGATCAGTTTGATAAATG
The DNA here is from genome assembly GCF_009764565.3 of Dermochelys coriacea. Classification (NCBI taxonomy): domain Eukaryota; kingdom Metazoa; phylum Chordata; order Testudines; family Dermochelyidae; genus Dermochelys; species Dermochelys coriacea. The sequence continues at coordinate 11,799,590 of NC_050091.1, forward strand.
AGAGAGGAAAAAGGCTCCAAGCAGATTTTTTGCCTGATGATTTTGCTGCAGAAGAAAAGGCTTTTTTTGTTCCCAGTCAGCTAAGGGATCTTTGCAAGAGAGAAAGAGGCACACAAAAGGACAGACGGCCACAGGGCCGAGGCACACAAAGGACAGACAGCCAATGGGACAGACACACAGACAGTTTCACTTTTTAAAAATAGCCATAGCTGGTGAGGGACTAGCCTGGCAAACGCACCCACCCCAAACCCCTCTCCGCTCTGGCTTCCAGAGCCCTCTCTTAGGATTCGTCCCTCAGCTAGGACCATTATCCCAGTGAACCAGGCACGCAGACCTCCTGCTCGTAATGGGAAGCGACAGAGCCATCTCGAGCTGCGCGCCACAGTCAGTCTAATTCTAAGAGCGTGAATGAAGCGGCCCCTAATTTAATAAGAAACCAGATCGAGCGTGAGGCGGGAGCATTAAAAATTCAGTTTTACATGAGGGGAAAAACAAAAACCGAAAAGGAGGCGGCGGAGGGTAACTGCAGAGCTGCATTATATCCTCCACTGCTCGGGGAAGCTCCCAGAGACCCCAACTAAGCAGAAATAAACCTGGACTTAGTAGCGGGCTTGGTTATCCCCTTTTTCCTGGCTTTATAATTATAGTCTCTAACCCAAATCCCCCTCTTTTTCCTTCTCAAATCTACATTGCTAAATAGCACTGGTGTGTTGCTGTTCAATGGGCCCCACAGCCCAGAGGTGCATCTCAGAGCCAGGCAAGAGAGCCCTGTAAAAACAGCCCCTGTGCCCCACCCCAGAAGCAGCCACATCTCTGCACAGCAGGTACACGGTAAACACAAGCAGCTGGTATTGCCAGCCTGGACCACACCCCCAACTTGTGGTGCTAAGAGGCACCTGTTCCTTATCAGGAACATTTTGGGAGGGGGGAGCAAACAGAGAAGGGGGACCAGGATTGTGTCTGACTCTCCCTCTCCCTGCCTCCAGCTGAGTCAACAGGACCAGACAGCAGCAGCAGGGCTGCAAATGCACAAGCGTGTCCAGCTGGACCAGCCTGGAAGCCACCCCGATTCTCCCACCACTGCAGGTGAGCCAGGGAGGGGGCTAGCGGCTCCCCGCCACCCTCTATGCTGCTTTAGACAGCTCTGTGGACAATGCTGGCTCCGCATCGCAGCACAGGGAGGGGGGCTAACTACAGGCTCCAGCAGCAATAAGAGGCAAGTTACATATAAAAGGCCCCTTCCCATTGGGCAGTTCAGGTGCCAGGTGCTCATCTTGGTGGGGGGGGAGGAGACAAGACCCTGAAGCGCTGGGTGCTCCAATGTGAGGCAGGGGCACGGTGTGGGACAGCAGCCAGATGGAAACAGGCACTGGGAAGAGAGGATGACAAGAGAGACCCATGCATAGATGGGGGAGGAGATGCTCCAGTCATTGTTAGGGCCTGGGAGCCAGGACTCCTGGATTCTATCCCGGCTCTGGGAAGAGCACCGTTCCAATAGCTCTAGCTACAAGAATGGATGGGGGCTCACTGTTAACCTAGTTTGCCCTCTTGGCCGGCCTCACACAGCAGGTCAGACAAGATATTCACAACTGTCCCTTCTGGCTTGGACAATCTATGAATAACCCAGGCCAGGGAACGACACCTGGCAATTCACCCTTTGCAGCAGAGCCTTAACACAGGGATGACACTAACATGCACTGAGGCCCTCAGGTCTGCGGGGCAGGGACTGTCTTATCATGCGTTTCTCCCTTGCAAATACAGCCTCTCGGCACTACTGCAAAGGGTGAGCAGCCTGCACAGGAAACAGCAGTGAGAGGGGCCCAGACACAGGAGCTTTTCACATTCCCAGTTCTGCTGCGATGCAGGGAACCAAACAGGGAACCAAACAGACTTGCAGCAGCCATGGGCTGGCAGAAGGCAGGTTCCAGTTCCCTGGCCACTGACCATATCAAGGGAATGATCTCTGATCTGGGATGGGGGCAAGGAGTCACCCCAAAGGGCTCTGGGGGAGCTGAGCACATTCCCTGGCCTCAACTGCGCTCAGATGACATTTAGACTGGTCTGCATGCCCCTCGCAGCCACGGCTATACAAAGGACACACTAATCCTTAATGAATACAGATTTAATGCCTGTTACCCTCAGGGATCGGCCCTGGGTCTGGATCTGTTCAATATCTTCCTCAATCATTTAGATAATGGCACAGAGAGTACACTTATAATATTTGCTGACAATGTCAAGCTGGGAGGGTTGCAAGTGCTTTTGAGGATAGGATTAAAATTCAAAATGATCTGGAAAAACCGGAGAAATGGTCTGAAGTAAATAGGTTAAAATTCAATAAGGACAAATGTAAAGTACTCCATTTAGGAAGGAACAACCAGTTGCATACACACTAAATGGGAAATGACTGCCCAGGAAGGAGTACTACGGAAAGGGATCTGGGGGTCATAGTGGATCACAAGCTAAATATGAGTAAATTGTGTAACTGTTGAATAAAAAGCAAACATAATTCTGGGATGTCTTAGCAGGAGTGTTGTAAACAAGACACAAGTAGTAATTCTTCCGCTCTACTGATTAGGCCTCAACTGGAGCATTGTGTCCAGTTCTGGGTGCCACATTTCAGGAACAAATTGGAGAAAGTCCAGAGAAGAGCAACAAAAATGAGTAAAGGTCTGGAAAACATGACCTATGAGGGAAGATTGAAAAAACTGGATTTGTTTAGTCTGAAGAGACAAGACGACTGAGAGGGGACATGAGAACAGTTTTCAAGTACATAAAAGGTTGTTACAAGGAGGAGGGAGAAAAAATATTCTCCATAACCTCTGAGGCTAGGACAAGAAGCAATGGGCTTAAATTGAAGCAAGGGAGGTTTAGGTTGGACATCAGGAAAAGTGTCTTAAGTGTCAGGGTGGTTAAGCACTGGAATAAATTGCCTAGGGAAGTTGTAGAATCTCCATCATTGGAGATTTTTAAGATCAGGTTAGACAGACACTGCTCAGGGATGATCTAGATAATACCTCATCCTGCCTTGAATGCAGGGGGCTGGATTAGAGGACCTCTTGAGGTCCCTTTCAGTCCTACGATTCTGATTGCTAGAGGCCCCAACAGAAATCAGGACCCCTGCCCCCCGAAACCGAGATCAGAAGTCCCCATCATACTGGGCGTTGCAGACATGATGAGAGACTCCCAGAGCGTCCAGTCTCAACAGACCAAGGCAGGATCATTATCCCGCATTACAGATGGGAACCGAGGGCTGCAGTGACTCTCCCAAGGTCATCCAGTGAGTCTGGCAGCGCTGGGAAGAGAACCCAGGTGTGACACGTCTCATCCCAGCTCTTTAACAAGGCCACTCTGCCCAGGCTCCGATCAAGGCCTGAGGAGCCAGCTGATCCTGGTGCATGTTTGCTGTCTGGGGAAGGGAGAGGCAGAGGATCAAAGCAACCCACACTGATTATGACCGACCACTTCTTAACCTTCTCCTGGAGACGCTGAATGCAGGGAGGGGGACGGGCAAAGGCCGCTTTCCCAGTCTCTGAATCGTTCTTGTAGCTCTTCTCCGAGCCCTTCCCACTTTGTTTACAGCACCAGAACCAGATGCAGTGTCCAGTGATGGCCTCACCCGTGTTGTACACAGAGAGAACACCTCCACCCTGCTCTGGCTTGCTGTTCTCCTGCCCAGACATGCCAGGGACCCATTCACTCCCCCTTAGCTACAGCATCAGCTGCCAGCTCATGCTCAGAGACCCTCGAAACCTTTCCAGGATACAAGCCACCAGCGTGAGCCACATTCTTTACATCCAACAGGTGGGGAAACCATGCAAGGCAGCAACTGTCATTTTTCTAGATTTTAAGGCCAGAGGGTCCATTCCCCATCCCCTGAGGGGACATCGCAGGCCAACGAGTTTCACCCAGTGACCCTGCGCTGAGCCCAATAACCCGCATTTGGCGAAAGCCCCTTCCAGAAAGGCCCCACTCTGGTCTAAGATGGAGCCACGGCCCTCGGGAATTTGTTCCCCTAGTGATCCCCTCAACATCAGACTAGTGCCTCCTGTCGCAGCTGGGATTTGTCTGGCTGCAGCTGCTAGCCACTGGCTCCTCCGCCTTCCTTTGCTAGCTCAGAGGCTGCAGCTCGCAAGATTTCTCCCCGGGATGGCACTCAGATCCCATAACCAAGTCAGCTCTCAACCTTCATCTGAGAAGCTCAGCAGATTGCGCTGCGTCCATCTCTCCCCATCAGACCTTTTTCTCCAGCCTTAGATCGTTTCTGGGGCTCGTCTCTGCCCCCTCTTCAGCTTTTCCACAGGCGCCCCCAGAACAGGACACAGGATTCCAGGATCCGTCTCACCAAGACAGAGGTAAAATTGCCTCCCTTCTCCTCCTCACAGCTCCCCTGTTTATACACCTGAGGACTGTGACTTGCCCATGGCCACCCAGTGGCCCAAAGCTGGGAGAGAACCCAGGAGTTCTGGCTCCCAGCTCTAAACCACGAGACCCCGCTCTCCTCCCAGAGCTGGGAGAGAACCCAGGAGTCCTGGCTTCTGACTCCCCCTCCCCTAACCACTAGACCTAGGGTGATCAGATGTCCCAATTTTATAGGGACAGTCCCGATATTCTGGGTTTTGTCTTATATAGGCACCTATTACGCACCACCCCCATCCCAATTTTTCACACTTGCTATCTGTTCACCCTAACTAGACCCCACTCCCCTCCCAGAGCTGGGAGAGAACCCAGCTGAACCCAGGGTCTGAACCATAAAGGCCAACCAATCCGGAGCGCGATTGGCAGGAGAAGAGGCTGCAGCCCTGGGGAATCCAGGAAGGGGACGACGGGGTGTGTGCGCCAGGCCAATCAATATGGCTTAATAAATATAACCCACAAGATGCAGCAAGCAGCCCCTGGGGCGGGGGGTAATTCTGATTCTCCCTGGTTTTTTAAATACATGCAAACGATGGGGGAGGGGAGAAGTAGGTCACCCACCAGGAAGCTGCCCTGCGCGGTGAGGGCGGGGCAGCGCAGCCAGAATGAGGGAAGTGCTGTTTGATGTAGTTACAGCAGGCAGACAAAGCGGTTTCAGTGGAGCAGGGACTTGCAGCAGATATCCACTCCCCTAACTGCCCGGTGCCAGACTGCGGACAGGGCGGGGGAGAGAACTGACCGCTGAAAGGCAGGCCAGAGGGTGCAGGGCGGGAGCAGGTGATAGGCTGGGAGAATGCGCAGCTGCCTGCAGGTCAGCAGGGGGACACAGGAGTCCTTGAGAGAGTAACAGAAGGGGGGGCTCCCTGCAATCTCCCCACCACTGCACCCACCACCCTGGCAAACCTGTCCCTGTTCTCCGAGTCCCTTCCCTGGGAAACCAGTCACAGCCCTGCCACTCCAAGGCCAGCACTGGAGGATCAATGAGACGTAACTCTGCACTTCAGAGGCAGGTGCCCAACGACAAGGCGGAGGGATCCCCATTTTACAGACAGGAAACCGAGGGACAAGCAGGAAGGACACTTGGCTAACCTTACAGTGCCAGAGCCGGGGATAGAACCCAGGAGTCCTGGCTCAGCACTGTAGCTGCAGAGGACAGAGCAGTCTCTTCACATTATGTCGCCACATCCTTTGCCATGCTGCTGCAATGAGCCCCCATCTCTGTCCAAGAGTCACTTCTAGGAAGGCAGCATCGCAGCTGAGGCGCAGGGTGGGGGCTGCACGTCTGCCAGGATTATGCTCCCTGTCCTGCAGGGCCCAGGGGGACACCGCAGTTCAGGGAGATCTCAACGAGCAGAGACAGCGCTTCACAGCTCATTTATTCAGATCATTATTGAGAAGCCCGTTCCTTCTCCTTTCCCCCACATCAGGGCTGGTACGGCTGCCATTGCCAGACACAGCAAACAGGGCTACAACACAAACCCTGCTCTAAACACCAACCCATTGAGAGAACCCAGGAGTCCGGGCTCCCAGCCCCCATTCCCCACTAATGCAGGAGGTGGCCATGCTGTCCCCTGGCCAGGGTATCTCAGGAATGTTGGTGCATTGGAGACAAAGGCAGGGCGGAGCTGGGATTAGGGCTGGAACAGGGAGGCGGGAGTGGGAGGGGGGTGTGCAGAGGCAGGGGTGTGCAAAGCACAGCACAGCGGGGACTACAGAGTGGGTTGTACCCAGGGATGGACAGTACTGGGATGCAGCTGCTCCCTGCAGCCTCTCCCACTCCCTTCAGCCAGTGCAAACAAAGTCAATGGGCTCTGCATTGGCTGCTTGTCCCAATGCAGCAGGGCCCCACTGCAAAGGGGTCAGCGCAGGCAACATCTCTGCCATGGCCCGACAGCCTCCCCAACCTCCAGCACCGTCCCTGGCACCAGTGGTCTCTTTGGTGTCTGGCTTCTAATGATTGGTACTGTCTGGGCCGTGAAATACCCGCTATATCCCCAGCCAGCCGCTGCCTCTTCCTCGAGGGGAGGGCGATCCCCTCTGGTTACTCAGACTGAGCTCTTTGGGTAGGGACCATCCGCCAGGGCCCCTGCAGCTCCCGGCACGATACAAATGACGCCAGGCTCACCGGCTCTGCCCAAGGACAGGCTGGGCCCGTAGGCAAGGTGCTAACCTGGGGCTCAGGACGCCTGGGTTCTAATCTCAGCTCCTTGTACAAGTCACTGAATCTCCCTGTGCCTCTGTTTCCCCATCTGTGGATTGGGGCAGTTCCCAACCTCACAGAGGTGCAGGGAGGCCACTGATCTTTGCAAGCTCCTGGATGCTTCAGGATCAAATCCTGCCCAGTGGACAGGATTCCAGGATTCACTCCAGCTCAAAATGGGAGTGAGCTGCTGTACAGCCTGAACATGCCACAGACGTTTGCCCTGTCACCCAGGCAGGAGGAGGCAGAAGTGCAGCGCTGGGGGAAACCGGGACCTCGGCCTGATGGGGACTCTGACCCAGTCTGCACTGCGGGCGGGGGTGTCGACATGCCATTCCTGCAGCTCTAGAGCCAGCTGCAAGTTTTCTCCCATCGAAATGGGATTTTTGCAAACCTTGTTGAAACCCAGAAGCTGCCCAGTGCGATGTCTGGGTTTGACCAATTCCTCTCTACTTTTGGTGAAAATACTGATTTTCAAAAAGCCTCATTCTCTTTAACCCTCCCCCAGAGCCAGTCTCCATCCCCCAACAGATTTCATTTTTCTGTCAAAACTCCAAATATTCTTCAGGGGAAACTTTCACAAGCCATTTGTAGGGGATTTATTTTTTAAATTGCCTAAGGAAAATAGCTACTTTTGGGATGAGCGCTAGTGTTTGCACCAGTGCACACAGACAGACACACACACACCCCCAGAACAGAGGGGGCAGACGGGTGTGATTCATGGAGCAGGATGAATCGGCGCATCCAAGGGTTTCCCAGGGCCACGTGGCCAGCAGGAGAGGAAGGGGTTAATGTTCCTAGGCTAGGCCCTGAGCCTGCCTTTCTCATGGGGCCTGCCGTGTCTGGCTCAGCCAGGGTGTGCTGGGCTCAAGGGAAGTGGGGCTGCTGGGCTTCTAAATGACTGAGGCACCCAAGGGTTCCAGTGACCGGACTGGGGCTGGGCAGAGCCCTGGGTTAAAAAGGACAAGCTGGCACACAGGGCTCAGCGTGGCTTGGGTTTGGCCCAGCTGCCCCCATCATGGTGCCAAACCTGTGCCGTGCTGCAACCGGGCCCAGCAGGTCAAAAGCCCAGACTGGCAGTGGGGCCCAGCCCTCTGAGCCACTGGAGCAGCTGCTGCCTGGTGGGCATGGAGGGGTGGGGGAGAACTCTTTCTTGCCCCCATCCCACCTGGCTGGCCTCTTTTTCCAGCTCTCCCCTCCACACAAGGGCCGTGTTTCCCTCCCCAACAGGATGGGGCCTTCATGGGACACCAAACTCCAAAAGAGAGTGCAGCAAAAGAAGTTTGGGAACCTGTGGGCTAGAGCGCACTGGGCCCCCCTGGAACAGGCAGACTGCACTCCCTAAGCACAGGGTGCCCCCTGGCACACCCGGTGCCCAATACACACCCTATATTCCTATACACCCTCCTCCTGACACAACCTGTATCCCTACAGCATAGCTGTACACACAGTGACTGCAAGTTGCTGGTAGGACCTGTGCCCGCAGAATGTTCCCTAAACACACCGCATGCACTCTGCCTTTCTCAGCAGGATATTTTACATCTAGAGCACCTGGGTGTACCGCAAAAGGCCCCCACCCTCCTGCAGAACTGCCCCGCACAGAAGGTATGCCCAATGTCCCTAGACAGCACCCGTACAGGCCCCCAACCCAGCAGCCTTCCACCAGACCAGGGAGACAGGCAGCCAGCTGGGGGCCCCTCTCTCTGCTATACCCACCTCAGGCCAATAGTCACACGGGGCTGAAGCCAAGCGCATTCAGGTGCTGCAGAAAGGAGCCGCGTGCGTGTAGCATCCATTTTAACATCCCCTGTATACACAGGGGCAATGCATGTGATGGGGACATCACACGTTTCTGCCCCAGAGTCCATTAAATTTGGCTTCCCCTCCCTCCCTTTCAACGATTGAAGTCATTTCCATCAGCAGTGAGGGAGCAGAGGTCACACTGACGCCAGGACCAGCAGCACTGCACGTCTCCCACAAGAATAGCTGGGGTGCTCAGAGCAGCCAAGCGGGGTCAGACCAATGCACAGGTGCTGGAATTGGAGGTGCTGGAGAACAGTCAGGAGTTTTCATTCCACAAAGCCAGGATGGGCAGGGATGGTGTTCCTAGCCTCAGTTTGCCAGAAGCTGGGAATGGGCAACAGGGGATGGATCACTTGATGATTCCCTGTTCTGTTCATTCCCTCTGGGGCACCCGGCGCTGGCCACTGTTTGAAGACAGGATACTGGACTGGATGAACTTTTGGTCTGACCCAGTCTGGCCGTTCTTATGTTCTAAAGCATTTTCCAACCAAGCTAAAATTCCAGTTTCCTGGGTTGTATGGTTTTGGGGCAGTTGTTTTGCTGTTTTCCCTCCCGGTCAACCCAGAAAAATCCAAAACAACATGAAAATTTTCAATCCATTTTGTGAAAAATCCACACAGAAAATGACATTTTCCCAGGAGTTCCCGTTTCCCTTGAAAAGCCGGGGGGCTGATTAAACTAAGAAAAAAAAGACTTCAGAGGCAAGATTTGTTTGTAGCTAAAATGGCAGAGCAGCCTATAGGAAATAAAGACAGGGCCATGCTATGCCATTATATGGCCTCCTTTGCTGTCTTAGCAGAGCTTCTCACAACATTTACCCCCCACTCCTGTGAGCTAGGGAAAAGAGCACTCCTCATATTACAGGTTGGGAACCAAGACATGGGCGTGGGGTGCATCTACACAGCAACTGGGTGTGACTGCAGCACACACAGGCATAGCTTTCACTGAGCTAGCGGCAGCGTGGACTAAACCCCCACGTACAATCACACCCAGGACAGTGACCCCTTCACATCCCTGAGCGGCACAGCTGTGCGGGCAGATGTCTGTGGTGTACGCGCACACGCCTGGTCTCCACTAGAAGTCAGTAGTACAATAGATCCCAAGGCCAGAAGGGCCCTTGGGATCATCTGGTCTGACCTCCTAGATGACACAGGTCAGAGACCTGCCCCACAATCATTCCTATTGAAGTACAGGCATTTTTTAATCCCATCTAGATTTAAGAATTGCCACCTTGATTTAAAAACCCACCATACCTCTTGGTGAATTGCTCCAGCCAAGGGTTAGTTCCTTCTCTCCCCCCCGTTCCCCTCCCCTGCAGATGAACAGGTTCATCTTATTTCCAGTCTGAATAGTTATACGGGGTAAGGCCTAGCAGGGACAGTTAGGCCAGGATAAAGGTGCCACCCACAGAGCTCACTTTGCTTTGCAGGACAAGAAGTGGTGATGCCAGGTATAACTGAACTCCCATATGCAGCTGCAGGCTCTGGGGGCGGGGGGGGGAGAGGGCACTGGTTCTGGGTCCTAGACAGCTGGACTGCAGGGTCCCATTGCTCAGCGGAACAGGGACCACCCAGGGCAGGACCTAGGCCAAGGAATCGCGGATCCTGGTTGCCATGTTAGCTAGACCAGTTTAGCAACAGAGGCGAAACCTTCTAGTATGGACAAGGCCTAAGTCACAGGGGGCAGAACAACAGAACCCAGGTGTCCCAGCACGAGCTGGAGCATGGGGGAAGGGTTGGTGTCAGGTTTAGGGGCCTTCTGCTAGCCTAGTGTTTACACGGCGTTGAAAGCAGAGTGAGTTTAGCAGAGTCGCTCCCAGTCTCGGTTTCAGAGACCTCCAGGTAGGAGTTCACTTTTCCCCTAGATCCACAGTTTCTGCGATACCTTTCTCTTGCGCCAACGCCCCAGGCTCTCCTGGGATCCGGTGACTTCACACAGCTGTTCCCACAGGACCCACCCTCCAGACGCGAGGCAGAGCCGGCCCCCTGCGCATCAGCCGCTGTCCTGCCCCGGTGCTTCGGGGCTGTGAGCAAAGCCCCTTTTCACAGCTCCCAGGGGTCGTGGGGCGGGACGCGATGTCCCCGCAACCACACCGCAGCCAGGGTCTGGAACAGAAGCAAGCAGCCACCCCGGGACAATGAGGGGCCAGGACCCCACCCGCATGCTCCAGTGTGGGGAGCCGCCGGGGTAAAAGAGATCCCCCCTCGGGCTGCAATTCCCCACATTCCTTAGGGCAGAGGGGGGACAATAGGCACTGGACCCCCCCACACACACTTCAGTTGAGCAAAGTCCGAAGGCTACGCCCCCGCCTCCCGGCGCCCAGCCAGAGAAACAGGTTCCCTGAACCTCGCCATCTTGGGAACAGAGAAAGTTTATCCAGGGAGAGGGCAGATGCCAAGGGCCGGAGTTCGGGGGTGGGGGCAAGACCGAGGGGGCCGCGGGACAGGGGGAGGCGGCAGAATTGGGGGGCACAGCAAAGCCTAGAGCTGGGGGCGCAGGGACGGGACTGGGGCGCCTCGGGGGGGCGAAGGGGGTTAGGAGGGATCGGGAGAGTCTAGGGAGGGGGGACGCAGGAGGGATGGGGGGCCGGAGGCCTGGAGAGGAGAGCGTGGGGTCTGGGGGCGGAGGGGGGATCGGGGAGGGGCGATCGGGGGAACTGGGGGCGCAGGGGGGATTGGGGCGGTCTGGAGGGGGCCCGGGGCGACGCCTCCCTTACCGCTCAGCAGGCACCAGAAGACGAGGCTGCGGGGCGCGCCCATGGGACGCAGGGGGCCCCGCTGGGCTCGACCCTGGCTCGGTGTCCGGCCGCGTCTCTCCGTCCAGCCGGCGCCGCTGTGTCCGTCCTGCCCCGCGCCGCTGCCCCGGTCTCCTCGGCGCCCGCCTGCCAGAGCCCAGCCCCACTCATGCGCCCGGCTCGGCTCGGCTCGGCCCGGCCCCAGCGCTAGCCCCGCCTCGCCCCGCCCCCACCCGGCTCCCCCCCCCCCAGCCTGCGGACTCTGGGGGCTCCGGCCCGCCCGCGCCCCCAGCCCTTAGCAACCGGGCGCAGTCCCCCTCCCCAGGCCGGCACTCAGCGCCTCAGCCCCCCCGGGCACGGACCTTCCCCCCAGCCCTCACGTGGGGCTCTCCAGGCGGCCCCTAAACCCCCCTCCACGGTCAGACGTGGACCCAAGCCCGCCGCGGTGGAATCGCAGCCCAGGGAACAGCGGGGTGTCCGCACCCCAGACCCCCGGCAGGGGCCGAGAACGGCCCAGGAGCCCCCTGGCGGCTGGGATAATGATCAGGGGGGATGGGTTTATAGAGGGGGGGGCTGGTTCCTCAAGGCCCCAGCACCCCACACCTGGGCTGAGCAGGAAGGGGCTGTAACAGGCTAAGGGAGAGAACCCAGGAGCCCTGGCTTCCAGACCCCTCTCACTCTAACCACTAGACCCCCGTCCCTCCCAGAGCTGGGGATAGAGCCTAGGAGTCCTGGCTCCCGGACACCGCCCCCCCCCCGACCCCACTCCCATCCCAGAGCCAGGGAAAGAACCCAGGAGTCCTGAGGTCCGGGGAGTGATGCCCACCCTAGCAGAGACTGGAGGAGCGTGGCCTCTCCTTGCACATCCCACTGAATGCAATTGGTTACCTTTCTTGGGAGACCTACACCCCAATATCCCAGACCCCCACCTGTCCCTTGATCAGGTGGCCACCGAGTCAGCAGCTATCTCAGGGTAACTTGCCCAATCCCCGATTCCTGCTCCACTGTTAGGGAACAGGGTGGTGATAGAGAAAAGCCCCATGTCCCTTCCCCACAACTCTGAGCCAGCCAACAGCCCTGCCCCAAGGCCAGATCAGAATCAGTGCTGCCTGGGGAAAAGTCCCCACCTGGGGCTGGATCTGAGGCAGGGCCAGGGCTTTGTATCTCCTCAGCAGAAAGGCTGCCCTGATGGGTCAGGCCCCAAGCTGGCACCCTGGACCTCTGGGTTCCATTCCCAGCTCTGCTGGTGACTCCCTGGGTGCCCGTAGGCCAGTCCCTGCTGCTCTCCGGGCCTCTGCTCCCAGCTGGAGAGCGATCCTGCCTTTGGCTTTTAGACTGTGAGCCCTTCAAGGCAGGGACCATCTCATCTCACTGTGTATCTGCAGCCCTTGGGCAACGGGGGACCTGATCTCGGTTGGGGTCTGTGCAACACCGAGCACCCTGGGAACCCCCATCTCAGGGGGTCTGTGCAATGATCAGCACAACACAGGCCCCCATCTCCGTGGGGGGGAGGTGGCAGCGCTGTCCTAGGTGTGCCCCCTTGTGGCACAAGGTGACCCTGCAGGGCTCCTGCAGTCAGTTCCCTCCCGATTGTCCCGCTAACTCGCTGACAGCCAGAAGCACTTGGGACAACATCCCCCCTTCTTGGGGGCGGATTTGTTCTGTTTCAGTACAGCCCAGCACGCCTGTCAGGCCCCAACCCTCTTGAGTTGCTACTTCACCCTGGTTCCCAGCTCCTGAGCCCTCTGCTCCAGGGAGCTCAGCCAGCCCCAAAACAGCCCCCAACCTCGCTGGAAAGATTTTCCTACTGGCCTCCTGCCTGGTCCTTGGACTTGCACCCCCACCCTGCAGTTCAGGGCACTGCAGCCCTCCTCCATGGGGCCAGGCATGATGCAGCCAGGGTCCCTCCCCAGCTATCTGCTTGCGTTCATCCCCTAGGAGGGGCCTAAAGCATGGTTTTCACATGTTTCGGGGTATCTCCTAACTGACACCTGTCACCATTCCCCAGCTGGGCAGCTACTTCCTTGAACAGCTGCTCCTTAAAGCTGCTGTAAATCAGCCATAGCTTCATTGGCGTCAGTGGTCCCAGAGCCCCAGCTGAGAGTCAATCAGCACACGACCATCCAGCCCAAGGGGCTGTCACCAGTTTACACCAACCGAGGATCTGGGTCCTTCTGACATTGAAATTTAACTTTTTATATATGGCAGAGGGGTTGGGAAAGAGTGGGCTGGGGGGACAAGGGTGTGTGTGTGAGGGGATTGTGGGGGGAGACAGGATGTGTGTGTCATGGACTCACAGATCATGCCCACTCTTGGCCCCTTGCGGTGCCTGGGGGGGAACCCCCTTCAGTGCGACAGCCCTTCTCAGGGGTCCACTCTCTCTCGGGGGTTAAGACCCTCCACCTCCTGGAGCCGCACCTCTCTGAGTCTTAGCATTAGCACGCCTGTTTCTTGCTGTGGGCCCCCTCAGGGAGTCCACTCACTCTGGACCCCTGGGGCCTCCACTCCCAGAGGGAATAATGAAACCCTGTTCTCTAGACTGGAGTGACGCTCAGCCAGCGTAACACAGGAGGGGTTAGTGAGCGTCTGAACACAGCATAGGAAACTCTCAGGGCCCTCAGACCTGGCCTCCCCCAGCCCAGCACATCCCAGTCTCCCCTGCATCCAGGTGGGCTCTGCCTGCTCCCTCTTCCCAGCCCAGAGCCCCCCTGCTTCCCAGCTGGGTATCTGCTATCACTGGCCCCAAGTCCCCACTCTGTCCATTATCTCCTCTCCAGGTAAATAGGGTCGCCTGGGCCCTCCTCCCCTCTTCCGGGCTCTGGGCCTCTCTGGCTGGACCCGACTGGTCAGGTCACCAGGGTCCCCGCAGCCCCTTGTCCCCCCACTGGCCAGAACCGGCTGCGACTCTGGAGCTGGGCGTCCGGGTTCCCAGATCCCCAGTTGCTGGGGTCTCCATTCTCCAGGCCGTTGGCCGGGGTCCCAGGTTCCCTCGCCGGTCCTGTGTCCCCACAAACCCCCTCTCCCATCCCCTCGTTAAACCACTAACAGCCAGGGAAACTGAGTCCCACCCCCTCTGCATGCAAACCATAGGAAAAACAAGGAAAAAACAAGAAAACCCCCACTTCGTCGCATCTCTCCCCCTTCAAGTATGAACTGAGCGGGGTCACAGCCAGTGATCTGGGGAAGTTCAGGGCCCCTGCTCCGGGATAAAGTATCGGCTATAACATTGGCACTCCCCGTCACATGGACCAGCTCCATGTCATACCCCTGGAGGAGCGGCTCCATCTCAGCAGCTTGGCATTAGCTCCTTTCATTTGATGCAGCCACGTCAGGGCGAATGGTCAGAGTACACCATGAAGCGCCGGCCAAAGAGATACAGCTGCAGTTTTTAGGGCCCACACCATGGCCAGGCATTCCTTCTCTATGGCCGCATAGTGCTGCTCTCGGGGAAACAGCTTCTTGCTCAGGTACACAATGGGGTGTCTCTCCCCCTTAGTATCAGTTTGCCTCAGCACCGCACCCAGCCCCACATCTGAGGCATCGATGAACACCAGGAAGGGTTTGTTAAAATCTGGGTTTACCAGCACCGGGCTTTGGATAAGTGCCCCCTTCAGCGCACAGAGAGCCTTCTGGCACTGCTCCGTCAAGACCGCCTTGTCCAGCTTCCCCTTCCTACATAGCTTTGTGAGCGGAGCTGCCAGGGAGCTAAAGTGGGGCACAAACCTCCGGCAGTACCCTGCCATCCCAATGAAAGCCTGGACCTGCTTCTTAGTCTGGGGAGTGGGCCAGTCCTTGATTGCCTCCATTTGGCCGGCTTCGGCTTCAGGTGGCCGCACCCCACCTTGTGGCCCAGGTAGGACACTTCTACCGTCCCCACCTTGCACTTTTCAGCTTTTATGGATGGCTTTGTAGGGAGCAGTTCCAGAGCTTCGCCCCGTGACACCATGACAGAGGGGATTGTGGGGGGGACACAGGGTGTGTGTGAGGGGATTGCGTGTGGGAGGAGACAGGGTGTGTGTGTGAAGGGATGGCGTGGGGCAACACAGTGTGCGTGTGAGGGGATTGCATGGTGGGGACACTGGTGTGCATGTAAGGGGATTGTGGGGGGGACATAGGAAGGGGATATGTGGGAGGTGACTAGGGGGTGCAGGAGGTGTGTGTGAGAGAGGATTGTGGGGGGGACACAGGAAAGGGGTGTGTGTGAGGTGACTGGGGGGTGCAGGAGGTGTGTATCTGAGGGGATTGTGGGGGGGACACAGGAAGGGGATGTGTGTGAGGTGACTGGGGGTGCAGGGTGTGTGTGTGAGGGGATTGTGGGTGCACAGTGTGTGTGTGTGAAGTGACCTGGGGGTGCAGGGTGTGTGTGAGAGGATTGTGGGGGGGACACAGGAAGGGTGTGTGTGAGGTGACTGGGGGTTTAGGGGTGTGTGTGAGGGGATTGTGGGTACACGGTGTGTATGTGTGAAGTGACCTGTGGGTGCAGGGTGTGTGTGTGTGTGTGAGAGAGAGGATTGTGGGGGGGGGACACAGGAAGGGTGTGTGTGTGAGATGACTGGGGGTGCAGGGTGTATGTGGGGAGGGGTATGGCCACTGATTTCAGTTCAGTCTTGGGCTTTGTGGCTTTTCCTGCTATCCCGAGTGACACTGCCTGTGAACCCTAAACTGTTCCCCTCGCTTTGCTCAGCCCCCCCGGAGCTGAATCCATGTTTAAAGGGATTTAACATTAAGCCAGGACTGCTCTGAGCTTGGCCATCCATGGAGCTATTCCGGAACAGTCGTGGCACTTTCAGTCCTCACCCTCCCTTAGTCCGAACTCATGTTCCAGTGTGGACGAGCCCCGGAGACAAGCGTGGAGGCTCTGTGGGGTTCACTTCCCCACCAGCACCTCCCAGGATGCCAGCGTGGGGCTGTCACAGAGTCCCCGGGTGATGCTCTGGAACTGCTCCCTACGAAGCCAGGCAGGACTCTGGGGAAGTCTCCTCTCTGGGAGCAGGTTTCAGAGTAGTAGCCGTGTTAGTCTGTATTCGCAAAAAGAAAAGGAGGACTTGTGGCACCTTAGAGACTAACCAATTGATTTGAGCATAAGCTTTCGTGAGCTCATGAAAGCTTATGCTCAAATAAATTGGTTAGTCTCTAAGGTGCCACAAGTACTCCTTTTCTTTCTGGGAGCAGACTGTCTTCAGGATACACAGCTCACACAATTTCCACCTTTCTGGATCTGACCTCGGAGCATTCAGCATCCTCTGCCCCTCCATGTGCTTCCCACAGTGAGTCTGCCCAGGTGGGGTCCTGGGGGGGCCAGAGTGTCCTGCCCCCCAACTTCGCAGTCAGACGTGACTCTCAGCCAGCCAGTAAAATGGAAGGTTTATTAGACGACAGGTACACGGTCTAACACAGAGCTTGTAGGTGCAGAGAACAGGACCCCTCAGCTGGGTCCATTTTGGGGGCGAGGGGGCTTGCAGGGAGCCAGACAACCACTTCTGCACTTCACTCTATGTCCCCAGCCAGCCCCAAACTAAAACTCTCTCCAGTCCCTCCTCCTCTGGGCTTTGTCCCTTTCCGGGGCCTCAGATCACCTGATTTCTTTGTTCTCCAGCCCTTTAGCTCTCACCTTGCAGGGGGGAAGGGCCAGGCCATCAGTTGCCAGGAAACAGGGTGTTGGTCATTCTGTGTGTCCAGACCCCTGCATATCTGTCCTCTAGGGCTCTGCAATGACCATACACCCTTATCCCACCCCCTAGATACTTAAGAACTGAATAGGGGAAACTGAGGCACCCGCACACTAGTCAGAGGAAACATTAAGAACAGTCCCGCTTCGTCACATCTCTCCCCCCTTTGAGACCAAACTGAGCGGGGTCACTTTAGCTGGTGACCTGGGGAAGTTCGAACCCACCAACGTTCCCATGGATGCCACAGCAGCTCTCCCATTCTTTGGTGGGAGTTACACCAGGCCCTTCCAGTTTTACACCCTTCCAGTTTCACGCCGTCCCTTAGGTTGGGGGTGGTTGATAGCACTCACATGCCACATGTGGGAAGGTTTATGCAGCCCCTGCCCTTTTGCCACCCCAAAACTCCCGGGGGTCAAAGTTCTCCCAGCGCTCCAGTCTGGAGGGCTGCAATTCGGGCTCTCTTGGTTAAGAGCCCCCATCTTGACCTGGACCACATACTGTTCACTTACAGAACTAGTATGGAGACATCCCCTTCTCAACAACCTTGTCTCCCCAACAAGTTGGCCAAACACAGCCACTTGGTTATAGGACTATTTAACTTTCTTAACAGCTTTCACTCCATCTGAGACCTTCTCAAACAGCATTGGCCTGTTAAACCCGGGGTTGTGAGTTCAATCCTTGAGGGAGCCATTTATGGATCTGGGGCAAAAATTGGGGATTGGCACTGCTTTGAGCAGGGGGTTGGACTAGATGATCTCCTGAGGTCCCTTCCAACCCTGATATTCTATGATTCTATGGTTCTATCCACACTGGGTCTTTCAACAGGAAAGTCAGTGGATCCATTCACAACAGAAAATTTCTGGCTGTTAGGAACTGAAACTTTTTTGATTAATTTCAGAGTAGCAGCCATGTTAGTCTGTATTCACAAAAAGAAAAGGAGTACTTGTGGCACCTTAGAGACTAACAAGTTTATTAGAGCATAAGCTTCCGATGAAGTGAGCTGTAGCTCACGAAAGCTTATGCTCTAATAAATTTGTTAGTCTCTAAGGTGCCACAAGTACTCCTTTTCTTTTCTTGATTAAATCACTTTCACACCCTTCAGTTGCAGTAAACTGCTTGCAAAGACTTCATGAGGATTCCTTTCCCTAGGGGCTTTTCTATGCAACAATTCAACCCTCACAGAAATTCTGCCCTTACCCTCTTCACCTAGGGCTTGCTCTAGAGGAACACTTTCCTGAGCAACAACAGACTCTTTCTGGGTCTCACTTACATCCACAAAAAGAAAAGGAGTACTTGTGGCACCTTAGAGACTAACAAATTTATTAGAGCATAAGCTTTCGTGAGCTACAGCTCACTTCATCGGATGCATTTGGTGGAAAAAACAGAGGAGAGATTTATATACACACACACAGAGAACATGAAACAATGGGTTTATCATACACAAACCCATTGTTTCATGTTCTCTGTGTGTGTGTATATAAATCTCTCCTCTGTTTTTTCCACCAAATGCATCCGATGAAGTGAGCTGTAGCTCACGAAAGCTTATGCTCTAATAAATTTGTTAGTCTCTAAGGTGCCACAAGTACTCCTTTTCTTTTTGCGAATACAGACTAACACGGCTGCTACTCTGAAACCTGTGATTACATCCACAATCACCTCTGGCCCATTAGGCGGATTCCTACACAATCCCCTTTCAGGCAAATTTACAGACTTCCTAGATAAAAGGTTAGAAGCCTTCTCCTTCTCTTTGCCACACACAAGTTCAGGAATCTTTTCCTTCTTGCTACAAGTTTCCACACCCTCAGTAGGTAACACAATCAAATCACCTGTATGCTCTCCTTGTGCCCTGGCTGCTACTCTGAAACCTGATTAAACAGAGTTGATACACCCTTTCCCAGCCATACATTAGCAACAGGCAAAATACAAGCACCAGAATTGTCTGGTCTCTGGGATTTTGCTAGCACACTAACTGGATGCAACCTAGTTACAGGGCCATTCTCCACAGCAGACACAAACTTAGGACCATTCCCTTCCTGGGCTTTAGCTGAATCCAGAACCAACTCTGAGACAACTGCACTATTCTCAACCATCCCAGGCTGAAAGGCCCCTTCTGTCTGCTCCACAGACAAAGAAGAGCCGGAGACACTTTCTCCTTTCCCAGACACACAGCTTGGGATCATCCCCCTGGTCCCAGCACACAGGGCTGTTCACAGACAACTGCTTGGAGACCGGGGTAGCTCCCTCCATAGGCAAGTCAATACCCCTGACAGACACAGGCACGTTTCCTTCCCTGTCCCACTTCTCCACCCAGCTAACAGTTAAGGTCCAGGGACACTCGTCTTCCACTCTCCTCGTCTTCCCACCCTGCTGACTAGACAAAGCCATCCGCTCACAAGGCTGCCTAGGCTCATCCAAACTTTCCTTACCAAGCACCTTGCCACTCCCAACAGATAACCTGCTGCTCTTCTCACTACACTGAGCTACGTCCAGCAAATTGCAGTTACCCTTCAAGTTCCCTTTTACAACCTGTGCTCTCCAAATTCTGTTGTCCTTTCCTTACCAACCTCTGCTTCCACAAGGAACTAGATGTTAAATTCACTGAGAGACTACAAGTCCTATCCAAAGTGTCTAGAGATGAGAGTAGACCTGCCATCCCCTGCACTCTCGAGAGATTAACTACCCAGCTATTCTGCTCTGTAGACTCAGCTACCCTGTCTTCCCTCTCGCTGGCTGGACCTGGGGTCACAGCCCCACTGGGCCGTCTCTGGTTGCTCCCTCCCTGCCATGGGATCACTTCCCAGCAGCGCCTCTGGACAAGGCAAACCTGGTTGGCAGCCAACCTGCCCTGCCAGTGTCTCCCCCACTCAGCTGGGGTCTTATCTCCCCCCTTGCTCAGCACTGCCCTTGCTGTTCCCGTGGGGGCAGGCAGCGAGCTCTCTGCTCTCCTTACAGCATCAGAGCCAGTGTGAGCCCCCTCTCGGTGTGCAGGGGGGCAGGGAGCATCTCTCCTTCCCACCCAGCCCCAGGGTCTGGTTACAGGCAGACAGGTAGCCTGAGCCTAGCAGCTTCTCCCCCTACCAGCCAAGTCATCTGCATTTTCACTGGTTTCAGAGTAGCAGCCGCCGCGTTAGTCTGTATTCGCAAAAAAAAAAAAGGAGTACTTGTGACACCTTAGAGACTAATTTCAGAGTAGCAGCCATGTTAGTCTGTATTCGCAAAAAGAAAAGGAGTACTTGTGGCACCTTAGAGACTAACAAATTTATTTGAGCTTAAGCTTTCGTGAGCTACAGCTCACTTCATCGGATGCATTTGGTGGAAAAAGTATCTCCCCTCTGTTTTTTCCAACAAATGCATCCGATGAAGTGAGCTGTAGCTCACGAAAGCTTATGCTCTAATAAATTTGTTAGTCTCTAAGGTGCCACAAGTACTCCTTTTCTTATAGACTAACAAATTTATTTGAGCATAATCTTTCGTGAGCTACAGCTCACTTCATCGGATGCATTTGGTGGAAAATACAGAGGGGAGATTGATATACACACACAGAGAACATGAAACTATGGGTTTTATCATACACACTGTAAGGAGAGGTTTCAGAGTAGCAGCTGTGTTAGTCTGTATTCGCAAAAAGAAAAGGAGTACTTGTGGCACCTTAGAGACTAACACATTTATTAGAGCATAAGCTTTCGTGAGCTACAGCTCACTGTAAGGAGAGTGATCACTTAAGATAAGCCATCACCAGCAGCAGGGGGGGAAAGGAGGAAAACCTTTCATGGTGACAAGCAAGGTAGGCTATTTCCAGCAGTTAACAAGAATATCTGAGGAACAGTGGGGGGTGGGGGGGGGAGAGAAATAACATGGGGAAATAGTTTTATCAATCTCCCCTCTGTATTTTCCACCAAATGCATCCGATGAAGTGAGCTGTAGCTCACGAAAGCTTATGCTCAAATAAATTTGTTAGTCTCTAAGGTGCCACAAGTACTCCTTTTCTTTTTGCGAATACAGACTAACACGGCTGCTACTCTGAAAAAAATTCAGTAGAAAATAGATCCTGCTATAGCCCCATTTGGATCAGGAATCTGTTCCTTAGAGCAGTCATCCTCCTCCAGCTGCAGGATTAACTGTGCCTTGGTGAACTTTCCCATGTGCAACCCTCTCTTTGTGCACAGGGTTACAATGTCCTTCTTAAGGAGATGGTGAGAGGCCCTCACTCCGCTCTTCCCAAGTTGTTGTGGACTCACAGGGCTGTGTGCTCTCAGCTCCCCATGGTTTCCAGGGAGAACCCCTAGTGTGCCAGCCCTTCTCGAGGTCACCACCTCTTTGCCAGGGTCGAGCTGAAGACTCCTCCGCCCCTTGGACCACTCACTGCAATCCCCAGGGGAACCCTGTTACTGAAAAAGTCCTTCTCTCTCCCAGGGCCAAGCTGCAAGCTCTTCCGCCCCTGAGACTGCTCACCGCAGTCCCCAGAGGGACCCCATTACTCCACCGTCCTTCTTGCTGGTCACACACTCCCAGGGGTTAACCGCCCCCCGAAACCACTCCTCTCTGAGCCTTCAGCATGCCTGGTCCTCGTCAATCCCCCTTCATTTTACTGCTCCCCAGTCACTTACTGCAGGAAGCACCATCCATCAGGTGCAGTACATCCTATCACTGCCACTCGTTGTCACAGAGTCCCTGAGTGATGCTCTGGAACTGCTCCCTACGAAGCCAGTCTGGACTCTGGTGAAGTCTCCTCTCTGCGAGCAGCCTGTCTCCAGGACACACAGCTCACACAACTTCCACCTTCCTGGGTCTGACCTCGGAGCATTCAGCATCCTCTGCCCCTCCATGTGCGTCCCACAGCGAGTCTGCCCGTGGTCCTGCCCCCCAACTCCGCAGTCAGATGTGACTCTCAGCCAGCCAGTGAAACAGAAGGTTTATTAGATGACAGAAACATGGTCTAAAACAGAGCTTGTAGGTGCAGAGAACAGGACCCCTCAGCCGGGTCCATTTTGAGGGGGCAATGAGCCAGACAACCAGGTCTGCACTTCACTCCATGTCCCCAGCCAGCCCCAAACTGAAACTCTCTCCAGCCCCCCCTCCTCTGGCTTTTGACCCTTTTCCGGGCCAGGAGGTCACCAGATTCCTTTGTTCTCCAACCCTTTAGCTCTCACCTTGCAGGGGGGAAGGGCTAGGCCCTCAGTGGCCAGGAAACAGGGTGTCGGCCATTCTCTGTGTCCAGACCCCTGCATGGACCTGCCCTCTAGAGCTCTGCAATGATCATACACCCTTATCCCACCACCTAGATACTTAAGAACTGCATAGGGGAAACTGAGGCACCCCCACACTATTCAGAGGAAACATTAAGAAGAGTCCCGCTTCATTACAGGGGCTGGGGTCTCTTTAGCATCACAGGCCAAAGCAGAGGCAGACAGAGGCAGGCTGGGGGACCCAGGTTCTGCCCATCTCACCAAGATGTGGCCCCTTATTCCCAGCCAGACTCTCTGGCTGCAGCTCCCAGCTCTGTCTTGCTCTGTGACATTCAAGAGCTTCTGTATGCAAAACCTCTCCCATGTTGGTCCTTATAGGCAGACCCAGGAGCCTCTCCCCAGCTCACTAGACCAAGCGTGCCCAGTGCTGTGGGAGAGACAAAGCGGGTGTGCTGGAGACATTGGGGCTTTAGGACCAGTTAGAGAAGGGCTCCTGCTGCAGGCAAGTGTCTTCTCCTTCATCATCAGGGTAATTATCCCTGGCACTCGCTGCTCCGGTCGGCTTCCATGTTGGGTTCAGCACTCACAGAACTCACCACCGTCTCAGTGCAAATGCAACATAGACACGCTGCCACTGGGTTAACAGAGGCAGCTCGACCAGGATGCACACGGCATTAGTGGCAGAACCAGGGATAAAACCCAGGATTAGAGGCTCCTAGTCCTGAGCCTTCACCCCAATACTGGGTGCAACTTGCAGAGGTGCTGGGCTCCTGCTGACCCCACCAGCCTCTTTGGGAAAGCGACCCCAAGGGGACTTTCCCCGCAGCTCCATCCCTGCGCAATTCTTGGACTAGCCACTTGATGACGCTGCCGCCTGTGATGAAAGGACAGAGGGGCAGGATCCCAGCTCGGCCCTGCAAGAGCAGTGGGTGCTGCTGGGCCCCTGGATCTAATCCAGGCCTGTGTGTGTATGTGTGTGTGTGTGTGTGTTAATGAGCAAACCAGCGCTGGCTGGCCCCGGGTCAGCATTTCCCCTTTCAGCCTGCTGAGAGCCTGAGGCCCATCTGTGCCTGGCTCCTGTTTCCTCGCTTTGTTCCTGATTCCTGTGTCCTGGCCCCGGCCACCAGTTCTTGCGGACCAACTCTGGCTCGATCCCTCAGGCCCGGCCTAATCATTGGACCTGCAGCCTACTTCCTGACACGCAGCTACACAACACACACACTGCTGTACAACACACCCTCTGCTGCACAATGGCCAGAGCCTCCTAGACACACAACTACCCACACAAGACTCCCATGCAGAACAGCTTATGTACACACTCACATTAGCCCCTACACCTTCACACACTCATTCACACTTGTGAACACTTGTTTGTGGACACACACGAGTGTGCATCCTGCACACATGGATTTGTGAATGTACAGACACTCACCCACCCCTCATGTTTACCTGCCTGGTGTCTCTCTCGCTCCATCACACACACATACACACACACACACACACACGCACACGCCTACAAGCCAAAGCACACACCACCAGGTTCAGCCAGCTCAGATTACAGCCTCCCTGAAACAAAGGGCTCCCAGACCAGAGGGAGTGGATCCAGGGAAGGGGGGCAGGGTGGGCTGGGGCACCCTAGGGGGCTGCTCCCATGATGCTCAGCGCCCCACACCAGGTTGGGGGGTCCGGTGGGATGTCTCCAATGCACCAGACTCGTGATTTGCAGTGTGTGCTTGGGGCTGCTGCCAGCCCAGGCTGACATGAATTCCCAGCTCCAGGCTGGCAGCCCAGCCCCCCCACCCCCTGGCTCTGGCCCAGAACTGCAGAGAGCAGGCAGGGGAGGTGGAAACGCTCATCTGGGCCCAGCCAGGGCATCAGCTCCCCAGCCCAGCCAGTTCCCCCATCCTCCAAGCACCCTGGGGCCAGATTGATGCTGGTGCCCCTAGGGGGGAAGGCCCCATGTCCCATTCTCCATCCCCTCCTTTTGCGCACACATGACACACTCGCTGCCACCAATCCTGCAGGGCCTTCCCCCCAGTCGGGTGTGACCTTTGACCCAGGTCTGGGGGATGCCCCCAGACCCTGAATAGGAACGTGGAATATGCATCCTCTGGAACGGGAAGGTGAGAGGCAGGTGGCAGCAGGTTGAGAGCAAAGAGAGATCAGGCCCTGGGCTGGAAGTGGTTTTGGATGGATGGGAGTGGGGAGCCAGGACTCCAGGGTTCTGTCCCTGACTCTGGGAGGGGAGTGGGGTTCAGTGGGTTAGAGGAGGTGGGAGCTGGGCCCTGGGAGCCAGGACTCCTGGGTTCTGTCCCTGGCTCTAGGAGGGGAGTGGGGTTCAGTGGTTTAGAGGAGGGGGGATCTGGGACCTGGGAGCCAGGACTCCTGGGTTCTACCCAGGCCTGTCAGGATTGGTATAGCAGATCTCTTAGAGTCTCTTTGACCTGTCTGACTGGTAAATGGATCCCAACAAGCCTGAGATGAACCCAGGAGTCCTGGATCCAGTGGCCGGCTCCGATTGCCCTGGTGCAGACCCTGATGCATGGCTATGGCTGTGACAGAGGGAGGGACCCTTGGCTCTGGGATTCAGCAGGAGGTGCTGGACGGTTAGATGGGGAGACCTGGCAGGGCCTTGCAATGGCGAGGGGGGAGTCAGGCTAAGGCGGGGAGTGGGGCTGGCTGGGGAGAAGGGGCTGCAGGGGCCAGCGCTGGCTGTGGGCTCGGGAGGGGGGTCCGGGGGGGTCCCGGGGATGTCTCTATCCAGGGGTCCCGGCTCGCAGGGCCCCCAGTCCCCGCCCTCTCTGGAGCAGGTGGCTGTTTGGGGGTCGGGGGCGGAGCGAGCCGGGCTCGGGGGCGGGGCGAGCCGAGCTCGGGGGGCTGGAGTCCGAGCCGGGCTCCCGGAGTTAGTTACAGTTTCTCTCGGCCGCGGACACCATGGGCCAGTGCGGCTGCCCGCTGCGGGGCCTCCTGCTTCTGGCTCTGATCGGTCGCCCAGGTAGGCACCGGACCTGGACACCGGGCGCCCCGGCCGCCCGACCCTCAGACCCCTCCGCTGCCCGGGCTCTCGCCCTGCGTCCCCCCGTCCAGCCCGTGTCCCTCCTAAGCCCCAGGGCAGGCGCTTCCCAGCGCTCCCCCTCCCCTGCAGTGTGAACTTTAGTCTCGCATTACTGGGGGGGCGACCTCTGCGAGCCCCTCTGCCTGCCCCCCCCCGGCCCTGGGCTGCCCCCCTCCTCACCCGGCAGGGGCTCCCCGGGTCTCGTCTCTGCCCCTCCCTGCCGGGGCCAGGGGACCCCATCCCCATTCCTGCTGTAACAGTCACCGACCAGGCTGAGCCCCCTTGGCAGGACCCTTCTCCCCCTAGCCGGGTAAGAGGAGCGGGGGTCCTCCAGTCTCTCCAGCTGGCTGCAGAGTTGGGGGGCGCAGGGGGAGGGGTGGCTGAGTGGGGTGGGGGGCCGGCGTGGTAGGGAGGGCAGGAGGAGAGGTAGCTATTTAGGGTTCGGGGAGGGCAGGAGGAGGGGTAGGTGTGTGGGGAGGGGTAGCTGTGTAGGGTGAGGGGCTGGGGGGTGTGGAGGGAGGAGGTGTATGTGGGAGCTGTGTGTGTGATAGCTGTATAGGGTGAAGGGCTGGGTTTAGGGGGCTGATGGCTCAGCCTCCTCGCTCCATTATCTTTGGAGCTGGCTCTGGATGGGGGGGCAGAGCCCTTTGTTAGAGAGACACCCCCCCCTTTAATTAATGGTTTGAAAGCAGTGGGGAATTTAAAGGGGTCTGGGAAGGTGAAAGGGAATTTAGGGTGATCCCCCCCTCCCACCCACTCCTTGTGCCCCTTCAGCCTGCGTCCCCTTCCCCTCACAAATCTCCCCCATCTCCTCTTCCACTGCAAACCTTCCTCACCCCCTCCCCACTCCTCTCCCCAGCTGGCCTTTTAACATTTGCCCTCCAGCACCCACCCTGGCACGTATCTGGGGAGCAATGACTTTGTGTTTAGTGACTCAACAGCAAGGTGACAAGATGAGAAAAGTCACTACAATTATTAGTGTGGGGGGGCAGGGGGTACTGCTCTCTCCTCTGCATGTACACCATGAACTCCTGTCCCAGAGTGGGGAGAAAACCCAGCAGTCCTGGCTCCCAGTCCTGCCTCCTCTAACCCCCGAGACCCCACTCCCCTCCTTGAGCTGGGGGATGAACCAAGCAATCCTGGCTCCCCCTGGTTTCTGGAATGCCGGAGGCCGTGCGCCCTGGCTCAGGGCTCTGTGGATGCTGGCAGTGCTGGGGGCTGGCATGGGTGGGCAGATATTGAGCTTTGGCAGCTGTCAGGGAGGTGGATGGGTGGGATGCTGGGAGGGGGAGCTGGAATGAGGCAGGGATGCCTGGAGGAGGGTGGGTTCGGGAGCTGCCTCCCCCGCCCACCTCTACCCAAACATGCCCCAGCCCGTTGTTTGCTCTGCTCCTGCTGCCTGCATTCCTGGCCTCTGCATAGCTTTTCCCAGCCTCCTGGGCTCTGTGCATCTGGCAGCCCCACCCCACCCGCCCTGGCACAGCACAAACGGGGTCCCCTCTCCCCCAGCCTGGCCCCAGCACAGAGCAACTGGCTCCCAGCCCAGCCCCAGGGCTGAGCAAATGGGAGACGCTCCCTGGAGAAGGACACTTTGCGTGGCCTAGGGAGACCAAGCTGGCCTCCCGGGTGGGGAGCAGGGGAGAGAGAAGGCGGCTTTGGCAGGGCCTGGCGGGAAGCTTGCTGAGATTGGCCAGGCCAAGCCTGGGGAGACGTTGGAAGGTGGCTGTGTGAGGGGCCTGTGCACTCGGAGATTGGCCCTAGAAGGGGGGGATACTGCATGGCCTAGTGTGGCACTGGAGTCTGCAGGGGGGCTGCACTGAGATCAGCCTGGCCTAGGGGGAGACCGGCTCCACCCGACAGTCTCTGCTGGCGCTTCCCCCCCCACAGCCGGGCACATTCCAGCCTACACCCTGATAACATCGCCCAGGTGTGTCTGAGTGGAGCCAGCCGGTCTCCTTCACACCCCTGCCCCTGCACTGCCCAGGAGCAGCTGCAGGCCCCCCAGGGCCATCCTCCCTGCCTTGCTCTGTGCCCTGAGGGTGTGGGGGAGGGTAGGAGACAGGGTTTCAGGTGCCTGCCAGCATGGTCCCATTGCACAAGGGATACCCTTTGCTACTCAGCACCTGCCACCCTACCCGGCTCCCTCTCCCCAGCTCTCATCTTTCCCTTGTTGTCTTGCAGTGCAGGCGTCCTGGCCCCCAGCCCTGCCCCCCTCACTAACCCACCAGACCTGATTCCCCTGCCTGAGCCAAGGAGAGAACCCAGGCATCCTGGCCCCCAGCCCCTCCCGCTGTCCCCATGGGTCTGGATGTCTGTAGCTCTGTCTGGCAGAGGCACCTGCCTGGGGCTCCCCCTGTTAATTAGCCAGGGTAGCGCGGCAGGGCTGCGTGCCATGCCATGCAGTCCGTAGTCCTGGGAGCAGCAGATAAACAGTGCCACTCTGCACCCCGCCGCCTGACAGACAGTAGGAAAGTCCTTCGCCAGGGTTATTTCTAGCTGCTCTGGGACTTCGGGGCTGGGCGATGCTATTCATAGCCAGGCCTTGGACCTGGACTTTCTCACGGCACAGGCTGGGGGGGGAGTCAGGGTAGTGGGGAGACCCTGGGCTGGGGGAGGAGCTGGTGCAATGAACAAACATGGAGAGTAAGGAGCGTAGAATCCTTCCCAGGATGCCAGCGCCACTGGGCAGGTCGCACGTATGGGCAGGCTGTGCCCTTGGCTGGATGTATGCACAGGAGCGTGTCCCAAGCCTTCCCCTCGCACATGGATGGGTCGAGTGCACCCTGAGTCCTGTGCACACGCATGCACCACTGAGCATGTCCTGTGCCCCTTGGCGCATGTCTGGATAGGGCTGGCTTGGCCCTTTGCACACATATGCACCAATGTGCCCCATGCCCCTTTGCACACACATAGGCTGGCTGGGCCCTTTGCACACACATGCATCAGTAAGTGTCTTCTGTTCTCCTTGGCACATGTGAATAGGCTGTCTGGGCCCTTTGCACACACATGCATCAATGTGCCCCTTTGCATGTGCATAGATAGACTGGCTGAGCCCCTTGCGCATGTGTGGAAGTAGACGCCCATCCCAGTCCCCTGTCTGTGTGTGGTGGATGGAATGTGCCCCACTCTGTGCAGAGGGCAGGAGGGTCCCAGCTCCTGCTCCCCACCCTCACCTCCTGCCCAGCTCGGGTTCAGGCAGTGACAGCTGTTCCCTGGGTCAGGAGCACCTGTTACTGTTTAATCTGCTCCCAGCTCCTTCCTGCCCAG